>NC_081547.1:1997225-2004590 GCF_901000735.1 Corylus avellana
CCACTATAATCTATCACTGTCTACATTCGTATTCGCACGTTAAATGTAGATCGTATTAAGGTATAAGTATAAGATTATATTAAGTTAATTATAATTAAGTATAAGATTATATTAAATTAACTGTAAGTTAACTCATTTAAACAAACAGGTCAAACATTCAACTATTGTCTACTAATTTTGAGTTGAATTTGTATCGGGTTTATGGGTTGTGTCAAAAATTGACAGTTCTTATATTTTGTGTCAGATTTAGGTCGTGTAAGTAAGACTACATAAGTCAATTTTAATCCGGCCCATTTAATTTAACAAGTCACACCCATCAATTCTAATACGCTAATTTTATATTGAGTGCATGTCAGATGCACGGGCCATGTCAAAAAATTGTTATCCCTAAATCGCATAAGTGAAATATTGATTTATTTATTTATTTTTGTTAAATCACAAACTTAAGCCAGGGTAAATTAGCTAGAGAGTACGTACCGGGGTTGTAGCCTGATCTTGTTCCATATGATCCACAATATTTGTAGCCTGTTTCTTGATTCATGGGCATGCACAGCTTTTTCTGACAGTTATTAAATCTGAAAATGTTACCGTTAATTAGGCCGCGACTTTGAGTCTCAACTTGTTGCCTAAAGATGATACTTAATCTGGTATATTGCTTAGGATCAAAGAAAGGACCACTTTGCTCTCTTTGAGGCTGTGATTGTAGTAGCTGATTTTTCTTCTTCTTTTTTTCAATTCATGCGCATGAACATATCGATATTTGCCGACCGTTGATAATTCTGAAACTCCTACATTCTTTCTTAAAACGCTATGATATTTGGTATTGATGAGGATCAAAAAAGAAGAAGGGACCATTTGGTCTACGATCGTCGGAGTTTTGTTGGTGGACAGTACTGGAGCTAGCGGCCAACAATGTGGGAAAAATATATGTGTTCGCCGGTGGCGGTGACAAAAAACTAAACAAGTTGAAGATGAGAGTACGTTGAATTGTATTTTGACGACAGCGATGGAGGTTTTGTTTGATTCTTTGGATTTGGCGATGAGATTTTATCCTTCTATCGGCTGAGAAGAATGGAAAGGAGGACCACTTCGATCGGCTGAGAAGACGCCATTCATGCTTGTTGTTTGTATTTTTCTTTATTCAAAGCGATTGATCAACTAATTCGATAATCTCAACAACAAAACAAAATAAACTAATTGGATAAATTAATCTCCACAAAACCCCATAAAATCCTTTTGGGTTGGCTGTGATATATTAATATACACATTCAAAATTACACGTATATATTCTCAGACATTTATTTTTAATGCTAACATTATTTTAATCATTTTAATTACATGTGATTCATTTAATTAAATTAGCCTAATTAACTAAGATCGGGGCATGGTCCTCGAGTGGTTAGGAGGATAAATTTGTCCCCCAAAAGAAAAGAACAATATTACCCTCCTAAATGTACTAAATAGATTCTCAATTTCATTTGAAATTGAAATTATCATTTTCCCTCGAGTTCATAATGGACCGAAGAGTATCCAGTTCATGGTTATGACACAAATGAGACACATGTCTTCATAATAAAAATAAATAAAATATTATTTAAGGTTTAAAAATAATAATATTAAATAAAAAAATAAATGGGGTGGCTGACCACCACCATTTTGGGTGGGGGTGGCTCAAGGGTGGCAGAACCAGTGAACCACCCCCATGGCCTGTGGGGGTGGTTCGATCACCCTCAACTTGCAAAATGGAGGCAGCCGAACCACCTCCAAGAGCCTTGGAGGTGGCTCGGCATATATATATATATATATATTATTTGGCCATTGAGAGTGGCCGAATCACCCCTAATGGAAGCCACCCCCTGGCTGGTCATTGGCTAAGGGGTTGGTTCAGCCACCCTTTGGCTGGCCATTGAGCCACCCCATTTTATTTATTCATCTTTAAACTTTAATTTTTGTTTTATTATTATTTTTATTATTATGAAGACATGTGTCTCATTTGTGGCCCGAAACATGAACCGAACTAGAGAGGGTTGGGATCCTTAAGGAGGGTGTGGGTTTTATGGTTGTGTTTGGCAATGAAATGGAAAAAGTTAGTGGAACGGTACTGTAACAGATTTGATTGATATGAGATAAAAAAGTAAAAATATTTTGTATAAAAAAGTGAAAAATTTTATTTTGTACTAATTTTTTTATTTGAATAATAGTAAAATGTAATTGATAGGATGCAAAATATAAAAATATTGCAGTTAATTTTTAAGAATAATTTTTAAAATTTTTGAGTCCGGTTCAACACTTTCCCAAACAGAGCCGTGTAAGTACCAAGCATGCATGGTTCCTTCAATTGCGCGCACCTTTTCAAGATCATTAAAGTTTCACCGACTCCATTAAAACCAGAATATCTCGATTTGTGCCATTGGTACCACCTCCTTAGTTTAACTCAATTGATATATATATATATATATATATATATATAAAATTTTTGGCCCAAGGATCACTGCAAATTGAGCCTCTCACATGGACATGGCATTGCCAGCGGAAAAAACAAAGGATGCAATTGCAAGCTATTTAATGCTATTAATAAGTCAATTTATTTGGAAGGGTGAAAATAAATTAGCACGCCGACAAAAAATTATTATTATTATTTTTTATTATTAAAATATTAAAAAAAAAAATTACTGTCTGGCATTCTTAGCACGCGCGTACTCTGAATCACGGCTCTATTTGGAAATACCATTAACGCTGACAATTACAGTAGGAAATTGCAGGCATATTTACAACAATGAAATGGTGAAGATTCATTTTACAATCAATGTTTTGTTTTCTTGTATTTAATAGCTTTATGCTGCCAAGTCAAACGAAATACTCTTAGGAAAATTCATTTAGGCAAAAAGATATAAAAATTGAGATAAAATTGTCCTCATTTTTTTAAATTGGGACAATTTTGTCCCACCATTTTGCCTAAGCGACTAGATCTATTTCTCATCCCCAATCCTCTCAATTTTCAAAATTACTATTAGACATTTGGGTCTTACGTGGATCTTACTCCATAAGTTCAACGGTGATTTTGAAAATATGGAGGATAAAAGGACCAGGGAAAGGAAATTAGTTTTTTCTTCAAAAATAAAACAACAAAATTTGTTTGGTAAATTTATTGTTTTAATGGTTAATATGGTAATCGCACGCCAATTTGTAAAGAAGTTTATAAAAAAATGTGTATATTACTTTGTTTGTTAAACCATTATCTTTCTCTCTTTTTTTTTTTTTTATAAATAAAAATATTAACAAACAACTTAAAACATGTAATTCCTAAAAACTGTTTTCACTTTTAGGTTACATCATAATACTTTTTCAAAGCAAAAAAATCCTCCTAAAAGCATTAAAGAGGGGTAAAAATTATATTGGGAAAATATATAAAATAAAGGGAAAACTTCGTTTTATCTTCATGAATTTTTACGCGATTTGACAAATTCTCAAACTTTAAAATCTCTCAATTTAGGCTCCTGAACTTTTAATTGCTCTTAATGTGAACCCCTTCGTTAATTTTAACCGTTAAAAATACCAAGAAAGACCAAAATAATAAAAATATCTTTGATTTTTGTTTTTCATTTAAAAAAAACGTTTTGGAATTAAAGGTAAAGTTGAAATTTGTGTGAATTGACTAGAGTTTGGCGTATGTAAATAAAAGACAACTGGTACCTTTCATGAAGAACTTGACTGCATCTCTTTTTATTCCCTTTTGGCAATTATATTATATTCTTCATTAATCTCGAAATAAAAATGTTGATTTAAAAGGATACCATTATTAATTATCCGATTAAAAAATATAAATGTTTGTTAATGTTTTTTATATAGCGTTTTTAATTTGTTTGAATAATTATATTTAATATAAAGGTGAAAGTTATTTTGAGTGTTTTGTGTTTTTAATTGTTTGTTAATATCTTTTTTTTTGAAAAAAAAAAATATTATCAAATGAAGCCTAATGATTTTTTCAATGTATTTTTTTATTTTGTTTTTGCTTTTTGAAGAAGATAATGTAATAAAGAAAATTAAAAAGAATAAGAAGCTCTACTTTAAAGATTATATTAGATATACTCTGCAAGAAGTCTCAAAGTTGTAGGTTAAGTCAAGTTTTAAATTTATTGAAATTTTTAGTAAAACAAGTTTATGATAACAATTTATCTTCATAGTTTAAGTCAAGAGTAATGCTAATATTTTAAATATATTGAAATTTTTAGTAAAAGAAATTTATCGATAACAATTTATCTTTATAGTGTAAGCTAAGAGTAATGCTAATATGTTTATACACAACCGAGCTGATGTGACATTATTTATCAACTTTTAGATAATTCTTTGTAAAAAAAAAAATAAAAAAAATCAAACCCAATAGAATTAAATTGTAACAAGGGTTTAATATATAATATTTCTCTTATATTAATAAATATTGGAAAATAAAGGAGAAAAATTACCATGAACTATGTTATGGTGGTTAAAAAATATTGAACATGTAAACACAATAATTTATTATATCACATATTATATAAAAGCATATATATATATATAAAACTATTTTAAAGAAATGTGATTCATTACTCAGAACGTAAAAATAATTTAACCTTACAATCACATCAAAGCACTTTTTCAAATCTAATTTTTTTTTTTTTTTAAAAAAAAAATTTTAAAAATAAGTTAACAAACATACTTCTCTTCTAAATGCTACTATTTATAATACTCATATATGTGAAATGGATATAATAAATGTGGGTTACCAAGACAAGAAACTCACCCAAAGGTTGTAGAAAGAAACCATACACACAATCCACATATGATTACAGCTCTGCACTTTCGAAGGATTCTCGTAATATTTTCCGAGAAAACGCACATATATAGACAAATCTCTCTCTGTCTCTCTATCTCTCTCTCTTTCTACTCCAAAGCCAGAGTTGTGCGGAGAATGCAACTCTGCCTCTTCTCTCTCTGTCTCTCTCTCTCGCTCTCTAAAAGACAATATTTTCATCTAAATATTCTATATAACGCATGCTTTGTGCATGTTTAGTGGAATCAAACAGAAACCAGTTTCCGTTTACTCAGTCTCTCTCTGCCTCTCTCTATCTCCGTCTTTGTGTGCGAGGGTCAACATGCAAATGCACCGAAAGCCAAGTTGGTATTTTTTGATTCTTTAATCAAACTCAATAGCCAACGCTTTCATTGATTTGGCCGCTTTGATCGATACCCATATCGAATAGGAGGGAAAGAGTCGGTGAATCTGTGAGTGTGAGTGTGCTGAAAAGGAAAGGAAAGCAATGAAGAACGAGGAGCAAGCGCGGTCTTTGTTTGGGATTTCGCTCTCAGACAGACCCAAATGGCATCAATTCTTCATTTGCTCCGCTGGCTTCTTCTTTGGCTATCTTGTCAATGGTGTCTGCGAGGTAATCTCTCTCTCTCTGTATTGGCGTTCTGTTTTGTAAATGAGAAAACTAAGCGGAGTCTTACAGTTTTCCGTTTTATTTTTAATTTTGTTTGGTTGCTGAGAATACTCTGAAACAGAAATATATGCTTTCTTATAATTTTCGTTTTTTTTTTTTTACTCTGTTTATTCAGAGAGCAAGCTTAGGCTGCATCTTTAGTTTGCGAAAAATATTTTCTTTAATGGCGGAATTATGAAGTTTTTTTGATTCAGTACCCTTGCTTGGTTTCCCAGGAAACAAAAGAAAATAATAGGAAAATTTGACCTTGTTTTTTTTGGTTATGGGAAAAGAAACGAGTGAATCGTATTTCTTAGATTGACTTTTAATGTGCTAAAAATTATCCCTGTATACAATATTCTACATCTGGAATTTCTGGAATGAATTAATTTGGATAGAAAATCTCAATAGTTCATTCAAAAGATATATAATTTATGAGTTGCTCTTAATTTTTTGTTTTCTTCTAATTTTCAGGAGTATGTGTACAACAGGCTCCAATTCAGGTAAGTTAAATTTATTGGTACTGTTTTGTTTGGTATATATGATTTTGAACTTTAATTAAGGATTTGTTGTCATGATGGATTTCTATGAATTATTTGATTGTTTTTTTGTTCCAGCTATGGTTGGTATTTCACATTTGTTCAAGGATTCGTCTACCTGTTTCTGCTTTATGTCCAAGGCTTCACCCCCAAGCAAATGGTGAACCCATGGAAGACATATGTGAAGCTCTCTGCTGTCCTTATGGGTTCCCATGGACTTACCAAAGGATCTCTGGCTTTCCTTAACTACCCTGCACAGCTTATGTTCAAATCCACTAAGGTAACCAGCAAATTCCATGTGCATTTTCTTTTCCCTTCAAGAGCAAGCAAATTTTAGCTGGACAAAAGCTTCTTACTTTGTAATAATGGAAATTAAGTAATTGTAATTAATAACTTGAAGATTATTCCTTAAAAGCTGGTAAAGTTATTGAGTTCATTGTTTTTTGCATACTAAGCTGTCCCATAGTTATAACATGGATCAGAAATTTAGTCTCACATCTGTCTCTTTGAATTTCCATAGAGAGTTAGTTACCTCTTTGAGTTAGGGGTCCAGCTCCACTCTATTCTTCTAGAAGGGGTTTGTGTCATTTGAGCCAAAACTCATTAGCAACAACCCATTTGAGATTTAAATTGAAGTATTTTAATTTGTAAAAAATCTGCTGATTTTCTGAAGTTGATTGAGGTTTTTAGGAAATCATTTTTTGACATTATTTGCTAGATTTTCACTATTTATCAGCCTATATAATTGACAGTTTGAGCCGAGTACATTTCCGGGTCCTCAAATATATTTTCTCATTTTTATGATTCTGGTACTTCAGGTTCTGCCTGTGATGATAATGGGTGCATTCATACCAGGCCTGCGGCGGAAATACCCGCCTCACGAATATCTGTCTGCAGTACTCTTGGTTGTGGGTTTGATCCTCTTCACCTTAGCAGATGCACAAACTTCCCCCAACTTCAGTGTAATTGGTGTCATAATGGTATCTGGCGCTCTAGTCATGGATTCCTTTTTGGGTAATTTTCAAGAAGCAATCTTTACCATGAATCCTGAAACCACGCAGGTGAATTTCATGTCCTAGTGATCTCTCTGTGGGCGTTTAAATGTGAATAAAGGCATCCATGGAAAAGCTGTGATCTTCGCATTTAATTTTTGAGCTTATTTTATCTTCATGCGCAGACAGAGATGCTGTTTTGCTCAACCGTAGTGGGTTTGCCTTTCTTGATTCCACCCATGCTTATAACGGGAGAATTATTCAAAGCATGGAGCTCATGTTCACAGGTAAAGGATTGGAGGAAAATACTTATTTTTTACCCCCTAAACAGCTTGGATTGCATGTTCTAAAAGATCTTCCTGCTTTTCATGCAGC
>NC_081547.1:2004690-2015132 GCF_901000735.1 Corylus avellana
TTCAGTACCCTTGTTTGGTTTCCCTGAAAACAAAAGAAAATAATAGGAAAATTTGACCTTTTTTTTTTGGTTATGGGAAAAGAAACGAGTGAATCGTATTTCTTAGATTGACTTTTAATGTGCTAAAAATTATCCCTGTATACAATATTCTACATCTCGAATTTCTGGAATGAATTAATTTGGATAGAAAATCTCAATAGTTCATTCAAAAGATATATAATTTATGAGTTGCTCTTAATTTTTTTTTTCTTCTAATTTTCAGGAGTATGTGTACAACAGGCTCCAATTCAGGTAAGTTAAATTTATTGGTACTGTTTTGTTTGGTATATATGATTTTGAGCTTTAATTAAGGATTTGTTGTCATGATGGATTTCCATGAATTATTTGATTGTTTTTTTGTTCCAGCTATGGTTGGTATTTCACATTTGTTCAAGGATTCGTCTACCTGTTTCTGCTTTATGTCCAAGGCTTCACCCCCAAGCAAATGGTGAACCCATGGAAGACATATGTGAAGCTCTCTGCTGTCCTTATGGGTTCCCATGGACTTACCAAAGGATCTCTGGCTTTCCTTAACTACCCTGCTCAGCTTATGTTCAAATCCACTAAGGTAACCAGCAAATTCCATGTGCATTTTCTTTTCCCTTCAAGAGCAAGCAAATTTTAGCTGGACAAAAGCTTCTTACTTTGTAATAATGGAAATTAAGTAATTGTAATTAATAACTTGAAGATTATTCCTTAAAAGCTGGTAAAGTTATTGAGTTCATTGTTTTTTGCATACTAAGCTGTCCCATAGCTATAACATGGATCAGAAATTTAGTCTCACATCTGTCTCTTTGAATTTCCATAGAGAGTTAGTTACCTCTTTGAGTTAGGCGTCCAGCTCCACTCTATTCTTCTAGAAGGGGTTTGTGTCATTTGAGCCAAAACTCATTAGCAACAACCCATTTGAGATTTAAATTGAAGTATTTTTATTTGTAAAAAATCTGCTGATTTTCTGAAGTTGATTGAGGTTTTTAGGAAATCATTTTTTGACATTATTTGCTAGATATTCACTATTTATCAGCCTATATAATTGACAGTTTGAGCCGAGTACATTTCCGGGTCCTCAAATATGTTTTCTCATTTTTATGATTCTGGTACTTCAGGTTCTGCCTGTGATGATAATGGGTGCATTCATACCGGGCCTGCGGCGGAAATACCCGCCTCACGAATATCTCTCTGCAGTACTCTTGGTTGTGGGTTTGATCCTCTTCACCTTAGCAGATGCACAAACTTCCCCCAACTTCAGTGTAATTGGTGTCATAATGGTATCTGGCGCTCTAGTCATGGATTCCTTTTTGGGTAATTTTCAAGAAGCAATCTTTACCATGAATCCTGAAACCACGCAGGTGAATTTCATGTCCTAGTGATCTCTCTGTGGGCGTTTAAATGTGAATAAAGGCATCCATGGAAAAGCTGTGATCTTCGCATTTAATTTTTGAGCTTATTTTATCTTCATGCGCAGACAGAGATGCTGTTTTGCTCAACCGTAGTGGGTTTGCCTTTCTTGATTCCACCCATGCTTATAACGGGAGAATTATTCAAAGCATGGAGCTCATGTTCACAGGTAAAGGATTGGAGGAAAATACTTATTTTTTACCCCCTAAACAGCTTGGATTGCATGTTCTAAAAGATCTTCCTGCTTTTCATGCAGCATCCTTACGTTTATGGCGTGCTAGTGTTTGAAGCCATGGCCACGTTTATTGGCCAAGTTTCTGTCCTCTCCCTCATTGCCCTCTTTGGTGCAGCCACCACTGCCATGGTACATTGTTATCACAAGCTTTTTCCTTGCTCCCCATCTCAATTTATGCAAATATATATATACTTTCAACAAAATTTCATTCATTTTGCTGTACTTTTTAAAAGATTTCCATCAATGTGTTGGAGCAATTAGAGTAAGTTTGGGACTTAGATTGCAACCTAAAAGTTTGATTGACTACGTTCTTAAAAAAATTACGATTTGAAAATGTAAAAAAAATTATATTTTTAAATCAAACGTTTATCTACATTTTTAAATCATGTTTTCAAATCGTAAACCCAAATGGATGACACTTAGTCGTTAAATCTCTCACAAACTCAAACAATCTCTTAAGTGTCATTAACTTTCTTTAGCAATTGATTTTTTTCAAGAACAAGAACCTATATATATATATATATATATATATATATACATGGAATAATTATTAAAAAAAAAAAAACAATTATAATATTATATTTGGTCTCTAAAAATAGGTCTAAACGTGAATGAGTCTAATTTCAGGAAGCATGAATGTATTTCAAATTTTCATTGACAGGTGACAACAGCAAGAAAGGCGGTGACATTATTACTTTCGTACTTGATATTTACAAAGCCATTGACCGAGCAACATGGGACTGGGCTTCTGCTCATAGCCATGGGAATCACATTGAAGCTCTTGCCTGATAATAAACCCAACAAGAGGGCCTCCTCCACCTGCTCTGCCAAGCCAGCCACCGGTGAAGAGATAACTCTCCTAGAAAATGTAGGACAACATGAACAAAACAGGCCACTAGTTTGAAAATTATCACTCTTTTATAACAACAATAAATTATTCTTTATATTATGCCCCCCTTTAATCGAATTTTCTAGGATGTAGAAAATTATGCTTATCTTTATTCTTTGGGTTCAATCTGTCTTGTGGGGGCTGAAGTACATTGGTCCCAGACTCCCAGTTCCACCATTTCTATATTTTCCCTAAAATCTGAGTTATATTAATTTAATTGAGTAATGCTTCTGTCAGCTTTATTGGCTCTTCCATACTCATCTTCCCATCCACACACTTCGTATGTTTCTATTGATTATTTGGCTGCTCTCAATGAACCCCATTTCGGATGTGCTTGATATGGCTCATAAAAGTTATGAGAAATTTTGTTAATATTAAAACTAATTTTTCAAATTTAATTTATTAAAATGACATTTGTTATTAGACAACACTAGGTTAGAGAAAAAGGTGAGGTAAATAATTTTTTTTTTTTTTTAAAAAAAAAAACCTTCACTTATTCCATTCAAGTTGTCATATATTTTGTAATGTGACCCTCAAAGTTCCAAAATTTGTAACGTGGGTACGTATTGCTTTCAATCACTCGTTACTTATTAGCAAAAATACCAAAATATTCCTGTTTATAAAATAAAAAAGAAAAAAAAAAAAAAACAATGAAAAAATACGAACCGTTTAACTAACAATTAATTAGAAATGATTGAAAATAGACTGATATATCATAAACACGTTTTACAAACTTGTAAACTTTGAGACCACAAATGATAAGACGACAATTTGAAAGGGATAAGAGAAGTTGTTCATTTTCTTTTTGAATTAGTGCCTTTCAATCTATATCAAAATTCCTTTTTGATATAGACTTTTAGTATTTAAGAAAAAGGAACATAATTCGAAATATTCAAGTTAAGGGAGGCGACAAATGATAATTAAGGCAAAGGCTTTTTGGCTTTGGCTCAAACAATGAAACAAACTATAAAAGAAAAAGAGTGACAGCTTGGTGCTACGTGCCGGCTCAGTCTCATGCATGGTGACAACGAGACCCGATCTCTTTTTTCACTCTCTTTAACCCCCGTTGCTCATCAACGTCTCTATCAAACTGTGAAAAACATTTTGGATCATAAACTGTAAAAAGAGGAAAGGAATGGCTGAGACTGAGAGCAATGGCGGCGCCACCACCAGCCTGCTAAGGGCAGAGGGAGATAGAGAGAGACCAAGAAAGCCATGGAAGGGAGAGTTTGTGAAGAGCATTGTGTATGCTGGCCTTGATGCCATTGTCACTTGCTTCTCTCTCATTTCATCCATCTCCGCCAGCACTCGCTCTTCAGGTATATGTTGAGAGTTTTACCGTTTTCGGTTGGTGAGTTGAATTTTACGACATTTGAGCCTACCAAATACAAGACCCATTAAATATTTTTGAACGACTTTCCTCTTGCCAACGGTTAAAAAAAAAAGAGATCATTGAGTCACAAGTGTTGGTTGTAGGGGATGTGTTGGTGCTTGGATTTGCAAATCTGATTGCTGATGGGATATCGATGGGGTTCGGGGATTTTGTGTCGAGCAGCACCGAGAAGGATGTGAGTGTCAAAGAAAGGGAGGTGACTGAGTGGGATATCACCCACCACGCCGCTGCTGAGCACCGGGACTTGCTAAGACAATATCAAGCCCTGGGGATGGACATCAACGATGCCACCATGGTATCCCTTTTTCTCTCCTTTTTCTTTGGAAATTGGTTTAAAACAATTTTTTTACGAATTTCTACGCAACATATTTGGTGCAAGGTTGTGAACATATTTGCAAAATACAAGGACATCATGGTGGACGAGAAGATGGTGGCTCAGAAAGGAATGCTGCCGCCGGACGAAGCAGACAAGCCATGGAAGCATGGTCTGGTCACCTTTGCCGCCTTCATCGTTTTCGGGAGTGCCCCTCTCCTCTCATTCATCGTCCTTATCCCTTTTACACACGATGACACTGTCAAGTTTGTTGGCGCATGCGTCCTTTCTGCGTTGGCGCTTGCGCTACTGGGGATAGCCAAGGCCAAGATTGCAGGCCAGAATTACACATTATCTGTGGCAATGACTCTGTTCAATGGGGCAATCGCCGCAGCCGCCGCATACACTCTGGGCTCGTTGCTTACCAAGGTGGCCGGCCTAGAAGACTAAATTATAATGCAGATTTGGCCTAACCACAATGTAACAGTAAATGCATCCAGCAGAAATCTATCTAGTTGTTTTAAGAGTGTAGTTTATGAATATAAGTTTAGTCTTCTCTACAATTAAAAAAATCATACCTGGAAACTGGAAATAGCCTGTGAAAATTTCTGACTTCTCAGAAAAAATTGCCAACCACGAAACTCATGTTCTAAAATGATAAAGGGGAAACTAAAAAACATTCACTTCCCTTCACTCAGTGCTAGTTGCAAGGCATGCTCTGCTTCCTTCAGAAATAAACGGGTCAGTTGCTTTTGCCCCCATCGATATTTGATGCATGAGCGCCTGTTTCTACTCGACTTCTGTTTGGTTAGGCCATCTGATTCTTTGCTGCAGGGCATGCAAAAGAAAAAGAACATCAAAGATTGATTTTATAGTTCCCCAGAAGATGTTTTCAGTTGAAAGCAAGATGAAGATGGAGAAGCAACAGTTTCAAAGACCACAGGCATTCATCAAGACAAAAAGATGCTACCTCAAATTTTTCTTGTACCTTATTGGCTGCTCCTGGCTTTCAGCAGTGCAAACTTCTTTAAGAAGTTCAATGTCACAGTCCTCTGTTCCAGAATTCTCTTCAAGATCCATCATCCTTGCATGCACAGAGATCAGAGTCTTAGGAAAGTTGTGAATTCTTTTCTTTTTTGGCGGATGACAAAGTGATATAAATTTTTCTTTTAAATTGTGTGTAGCACTTCAAATTTGTTCAACCTTTGTCAGTTTTCAACACAGCTTGCAAGTTAAAGCAAGAAGATTGAGAAGTTAAATACTACTGATATTACAATGCAGAGTATCAGCAATCAATATTCAATGAGATAGATTCCAGTGGTTACTTTGTCTGGAGAAGATCAACAAGCAATTGCAAAGCTCCAGAATCACCACAAGCCTCCCATACTGCTGCACGGACTTCTGTATCAGATGGTTGCCTCTCCCCTCCAGATCCAACAAGCTTAGTAAAAGCAATAGATTCAATCAAGAGTTGAAAACCAGAGGAGAAAGAATTTGAATCATAGGTGGGTTCTTTCTTTGGGATCAAAATAGCAAATCTCTTATCAATATGGAAATATATCCCAACAATTTATCAACAAGTAAAAATATCACCATAGTCTAAAGAAAGCTAGCACGCTGATTTGCAAATTATCTTTCCAAAGTAGTTTGAGCAGCTTCCTTCTATTTACGACTGGATGTTCTACAAATAATAGTTTATGCTATATAAACAAGGGCAGAGTTTTCCGCCAAATAATAGTTTATGCTATATAAACAAGGACAGAGTACTTGGAAGTTATAAAAAGGCAAGGTATCCATGGTAAGGAAAGATGACGCTAGAGAAACTGCACCTCTTCCAGCATTGATTGAACCTGAAAAAGCTCATCCTCCTTCAAGGCTATGGTCCTCAAGGCAGTTAAAAATTTCTCGGGAAAAACCAGCTTGTTTAAGTAAGAGGGCGTCTTGCGCTGACCACTCCAACTATAGTTGCAAACTCGACCCTCACACTTATCATTCCCTTTGCTTTTTGCTGTGCATTCTGAAAAGAAGCCATGATCCAGCAAACTTCTTGGTAAAAGACACCGCAGTTCAGCCTTCTGTAAGCACAAACTAGATTTGTTGATAAAGCAAATTTTATTTTGGAGGAAAAAGTAAAGCAGTATGGAAGAGAATTGTGCATGGATGATGCATGCACTGAAAAATTGATGAGTAATACAGATGATAATCATGATATATCAACATGAAACCACATACCACAAAATTAAGAACAGATGATACTTGACCTGTGCTTCAAGAAGCTGGGCCTTCGAGTCAGAAAAGGGGACATTCTGGATTGCCTCCATGGGATAATGGACCTGTGTACTCACCAAACAACCAATGAACCATGTACCAGGTCTTGGTAGCTCACTATAATTTGTTAATTTAGGATTAACGGTATATATGGCTCTACACAGTTAAAGGACAGGACAATCAACATACACAAAAAATGGTCATCCTCAAGTTGAGTTTGAAAGGACCTAACCATCATAAATTAAAATTACTTAATTAACAGGAGCTACATATGTCGCATAGATGGCATTACCATTAGATAGTCATCCGGATTGTTATCAATGACAAAACCATACAGATAAAGTAGTTCCTGCATCAAATGCAAGGTAATGAATTTGTATTAACAAGTTGACGAAGCTCTACAGTCACTCAAAATTATACAAGCTCCATTGATTGGAGCTTCTGTCAATAAATGTACTCAAAAGGATTTAGATAATTGTCATTCCAAAACACATGAATAGTAAGATGGTTGAAAAAAAGAAAATGAATTCTCAATCAGACCTTTTGCATCTTACAGAGAAGTGAGCATGATATGTGTATGGCATAGTACAAGTTGAAGGTACCATGATGAATATGGATCCGAGTAGAGGAAACAATTGAAGGTTCACTCTATTAATTTATAAAACATGATATATGACTACAGATTGAATGACATAGAAAAAACACTATCTGTGTAGCAGAGCCCAAATATTAGAAATAAGGCCTTCTCCAATGGATCCAACAATGACAAGTCAAAACAAAGTGAAATACACAAACAACTCTCATGAAAAAAAGTAAACTCATATGAGGAAGCAGTCAGAGAAAAGTTACATGCAAGTAGACAAGTAGTATTCCATGTATTTGTCCATAGCTGTTTCTAGAAACACACTGGTGTTGACTGTAATTCCACACCATTGGTATACACGAGGACAAAGGCAACCGTCTTAGAGAGAACATATAATGCATCAAGAGATAGTCAAATCGCAGGTGGCACCAGCTATGATTAACAGATATGCAAGAAAACGCTAGTAAAAAGGTAATTTTGGCATCAGAAAATAAGATATCCCCTACAAGACAACACAAAGTACCTCATTTCCTTTGTTACCATAGCTGATGGAAATCTCTGTCTCGATTTCAAAAGGACTTTGTTCAGCTGTCCAATTAGGAAAAAAGATCATTACTAGTCAGCTATACCGGCCACCAAAAATAACAGCAGAAAGGAAACAAACTGATGCAGGACAAGCAATAATCATGGAAATACACAGCAAAATTAGGGCAAAGACAGGAGAAAGAAGCTAAAAGAAGAGAGAGAATGACCAGAAAGAAGAAGCTAGAAAGAGAGAAGCCAAGGAAAGACAGACAAGAGAGAAGAAGCTAGGGGAGAGAGAGAGAGAGAAGAATCAATTCTTCAATTTCTTTTATTCATCAAGTTTGCCTCCATTGAAGTACAAATCACAATTAAGTCCTGTTTCGTTTGCGGAATAAATCATTGGAATGGACTAGCTAATCCTAGGTATAGCTATTCCTTTGTTTGGTAGCACACTATTCCTGAAAATAGTTTATTCTCATGGGACTACTAATCCCATACACAGGATTATTAGCTAATCCTTAAAAAATGTAATACATTTTTCAAAAATACCCATATAATTTTTATTTTTATTTTAAACTTAAAACAAAATAATAAAAAATAAAAAATAAAGTAGGTGGCTTGACCATCATTGGGGTGGTTGGCCACCCACAAAAGAGGTCGGGGGTGGTCGCACCACCCCCATCGCATTATGGGATGGCTACGGCCACCCCGCGAGTCGTCGGGAGTGGCCATGGCCACCCTCGGCCACTTCTGTGGGTGGCCGACAACCCCAATTTTATCAACACCATTGACTCTTAAAAATTAAATATTAATAACCCAATTAACTAATGAAATCTAAATAATAGAACCCAATTAAGGTTCTTACAAACAATTAAGATACTCATTAGCAGCTGCTGCTAGCTGCATGAAACTCACGTTAAAGGTCAATATTTGAACCTAGCACCCATGTAAATGAAAAAACCTACTACAAAATCAGGAAGAGGATACTACCAGAAAGAAGGTACATAGAGCAAGGAACTCCAGTTATTGATCCTGTTCCATCAACTTCCCATGTTGCTGCCGCCTTCAAATCTGAAAGGTCAAGTTCTCAGCCAATAAGGTACAGATACATATAAAACTTTTACAACGCAAATCGAATTTATAACAGTAAAATGAGCATTTCTAACATCCATTGTCCAAAAGTTACCTACCCAACCATTTCTGTACAGATAAAAAAATGGTTGGATAAGTGACCATTTTTTATTTTTGTTTGGAAACTCAATTGGCCAAAAGTTTAGAGTCTTTGGAAGGATTATGTCTAAATTGAACACCCAAGAAGCAATTTCTAACATCCACTTGGATCCACAAATAATAGTAAGTATTGCCATAATGAAAGAAGGAATAAAAGCAGTGAGGTAGAAATTATAAAATAGATAAAGCAGATACTAGGACAAAGGTTAGAGGAAATTACAAAAATAAAATAAAAACGAAGTCTACAATGTTGGTAAAACACCACTACCTAAAGAAAGGGATTGACAAGAACCAATGGTAAATTAGAGAATCTCAGAATTGTGAATAAATGCCATACTATGATTGCAAAAGTCAATGCCAGGCACAAGACCCTCCACCCAAATAGTCTCCCCTTGAATTGATGTGGAAGTCACTCCATTGGCTTGCCTATCAACATCCTGAGCCCTACATCCTGATATGAGATGGCCATGATATTAGTTCAATAGAAACATCTTACGTTCAAGAAAGACCAGATCTCGCACCCAGCTATTTTTTTACTTTACAATAAACAAATCAGAAGAAAGGATTCATTGACAATACTGAGGAAGAGATACCCTTACCTTTTTCATCCCTTCCACTGATCAACTCTCCACTGGAAATGTGATTAGTGGAATTCTCAGAATCTTTGCCAACTGAAAAGTTACTGTCCTCTACTTGAGTTTGTGGAAATACATAAGAATGTGGCAGAGGAATGTTCAAAGCACGAGACCAAAATACAGAATTTGCCCTAGTGCCATGATAATTGTGAAACATTAGTCAACAAATTTTTAAAACATAATTAGAAGGCGTAAATTTAGGAGAGGAATCACTAGATCACAAAAGATCATAAGAACTGTTTAAAAAAAGACACGTACCAAAGGAAATCTTCAAAGCACACCTCACTGGAAAAGAAGCAATTTGTATATGTTTTAGTATTTAACAATAGCAATGAAGTTTTAAATATATGAGTAATTGATGATGAACAGCTCATCACTCTGAGAATCATGAAACATGTAATTTTAGATAGCTCATTAATCATAGGTAACAAGCAATAAAGAAAAATCTAGTGAATGCCTGGGTAACGAAGTGAGTCTAACCATAAATGATCATTAGCTGAAAGAAGGTGTTTTACAAACCAATAGACAACCTACATTTCTAAAGTTTGCAGACCATCACTGCGTGCATTTAGGCCACTGTCAAATCTATAAAGCAAACTCAACTCAGACATGCCGATATAAAGCCATTATCTTTATTAACCACATTATAGATTGATCACAAGCAGAACAATAATGATGGATCATCATTTCCAGGAAATACCATATAAACACATTTCCTAAATTCTCTTCAAGTTCCTCAGCATGAAACAGCAGCAAGAATGTTTTTTTTTTTCTTTAATTATTTTTCTGATTGCACAGCAGCAAGGTTGAATTGCAATGTAACAGTCATATTTGACATAAATACAATTTCATTATTCTGAGAGGCTCAAGCTTTCTTTGGTGGCCTCCAATGTGACAGAATGGATATATCCACCGTCCAATACCAGAAACACTT
>NC_081547.1:2015232-2017264 GCF_901000735.1 Corylus avellana
AAATGACACGTAGGAAAGAAGTTGGGTCTTGTTAGGTTATTTGGTTGTGAATTCGGTTTATATGTTGTTATTTTAATAACAGCAGTAGTTAATCAATGATTGATATTGAATTTTAAAAGTAATTTAATTTTAAAAATATTTAATAGGAGAGAAAATGAAAATTTTTTTTAATAAATTTAATTTTGACCATTCAACTACGGGGATATCTTTCGTTCGGTCATGGCCTAATTTACGCCCACTAACCAGGAGATGACACATCAGCTTGTTTTAACTTACAAAATGTATTTACCCACACCAGAATATACCACCCCTCTTAAAATGAAACCATCGTTACAAAGTGAAACCCAAAAACCCACCCCCTGCTTTTTGCCCATCGAGGTGCCCACCGATTGCCCACTGCCCATCGCCCCGCCCAGCAGGCCGTTCCTACCGCCCCCGCCCAGCAGTCCGACCACCGCCCAGCAAGCCATTCCCACCGCCCCCGCCCAGCAGGCCATTCCCCAGACCAGCAAGCCGTTCCCCTACACCCACGCCCAGGCAGATCCCACGTCCAGCCGGCTACCCACTGCCCAGCTGGCTGCCCACAGCCCAGCAGCCCACTGTTGGAAGTCGAAATAGCCTGAAATCGGCTTCGAAATCACCTAAAATCGACTTCGAAAATCCAACGCGTGTGGTGAACCGTCAGAGCAGCTGGGCGGCGTGGGCTTGGGCGGAGCTGGGTGGCTGGTCGGTGCAAAGTTGGGCGGCGCGGGCTTGGTGTAGCTGGGCTTGGGCGGCGTGGGCTTTGCGGGAGGTGGCGGCGTGAAACCAAGCTTTTCGGTGAAAGTTTGCTGTTTGGGTTTTTTTTTTTTTTATATGAGCTGAAGCTATTTGGGTTATTATCCTGTGAAACTAAGCTTATTTTGTATGATGAAATAATATGAGGTGGCAGCATTTGAGTGGAAGGCAAAAAAACTCATGTTTTCTGCCTTGACCGTATAGCAGCAGCACTCTTCAACTACATCATAAAATCCCGTGGTTGTGACCCTATCATTTCCCCCGTTAAGAAAGCATACTTTACGAGTCTTCCATGGATCACACGAAAATCCACAACATATACACCTCTCTATCCGCCTATCAGGTACGCTAGATGGTTAGCCCTGGCATCTCCACGTTGAAGCCGAGACATAAGGAGATCACGTAGGCCGTAGCCAACCCTGAAGTAAGAACCCCAAAAACAAATAAAGAAAAAGAAGAAAGAAGGGTGGCGTAAAGCTAACAAAGAGTTAAGAGCGTCAGCTCCGCAACGATCTCATTTTCCATTTTTCTTCAAGGGTAGGTTTCTCTCTCTTGTTCTATATTAATTTCTTTTTCTTTTATGGGTTTCAGATCTGAGCTGCTGGGTTGACATATGTGCATTTCTGTTCATGTTTTGAGGACAATTCTTGGTTTTTGATACTGGGTTTTGATTGTTGATAAATGTTGGAGGTGGGTTTTTAATATATGCTTTTGCTTTGATATGGAAAATGACAGGTGTGTGCGTGAGTGTGAGATAGGATGTCTTATTGTAGGTGTGTTAATATGGGTCTGATGTATTTTCACGTGAGTTTTGGCATAACTTTAGGATTGTGATTGGGCGAGGAGACAGAGATCTAGAATCCGGATTTGGGAACTTCTTAGGTACAAGGTCAATGTTCTTGCTTTGCTAATTACTAATACTTGTGAATCAGATTTAAACTAATAAATAAAACTAAATGCGAAAAGATAATTGATGGTGACCTTTTTGCTTAATATTAAAGCAAGGGATAAGATGATTTGCCTACATTAAGGTCCCTCAAATTATGCCTGATTGGCTTATGTTATCGGAATCAATATTGATGAATGAATGTCATGGATTGCACAATATGCAGTTTTAATCGCTGTGCAAAATTATGCGTGTATATTTCATCCTATCTGAATAGGTTGATACTGATGTGGAGGATTTCTTAGACGTAACCTTTTCTCAATGGAGAATGGATCATTCTTTGATGGAATTTCCCATTACATCACCACT
>NC_081547.1:2017364-2093633 GCF_901000735.1 Corylus avellana
AGAAGCCAAGGAAAGAGAGACAAGAGAGAAGAAGCTAGGGGAGAGAGAGAGAGAAGAATCAATTCTTCAATTTCTTTTATTCATCAAGTTTGCCTCCATTGAAGTACAAATCACACTTAAGTCCCGTTTCGTTTGCAAAATAGATCATTGGAATGGACTAGCTAATCCTAGGTATAGCTATTCCTTTGTTTGGTAACACACTATTCCTGAAAATAGTTTATTCTCATGGGACTACTAATCCCATACACAGGATTATTAGCTAATCCTTAAAGAATGTAATACATTTTTCAAAAATACCCATATAATTTTTATTTTTATTTTAAACTTAAAACAAAATAATAATAAATAAAAAAATAAAGTAGGTGGCTTGACCACCATTCGGGTGGTCGGCCACCCACAAAAGAGGTCGGGGGTGATCGCACCACCCCCATCGCATTATGGGGTGGCTATGGCCACCCCGCGGGTCGTCGGGAGTGGCCGCGGCCACCCCCGGCCACTTCTGTGGGTGGCCGACCACCCCAATTTTATCAACGCCATTGACTCTTAAAAATTAAATGTTAATAACCCAATTAACTAATGAAATCTAAATAATAGGACCCAATTAAGGTTCTTACAAACAATTAAGATACTCATTAGCAGCTGCTGCTAGCTGCATGAAACTCACGTTAAAGGTCAATATTTGAACCTAGCACCCATGTAAATTAAAAACCTACTACAAAATCAGGAAGAGGATACTACCAGAAAGAAGGTACATAGAGCAAGGAACTCCGGTTATTGATCCTGTTCCATCAACTTCCCATGTTGCTGCCGCCTTCAAATCTGAAAGGTCAAGTTCTCAGCCAATAAGGTACAGATACATATAAAACTTTTACAACGCAAATCGAATTTATAACAGTAAAATGAGCATTTCTAACATCCATTGTCCAAAAGTTACCTACCCAACCATTTCTGTACAGATAAAAAAATGATTGGATAAGTGACCATTTTTTATTTTTGTTTGGAAACTCAATTGGCCAAAAGTTTAGAGTCTTTGGAAGGATTATGTCTAAATTGAACACCCAAGAAGCAATTTCTAACATCCACTTGGATCCACAAATAATAGTAAGTATTGCCATAATGAAAGAAGGAATAAAAGCAGTGAGGTAGAAATTATAAAATAGATAAAGCAGATACTAGGACAAAGGTTAGAGGAAATTACAAAAATAAAATAAAAACGAAGTCTACAATGTTGGTAAAACACCACTACCTAAAGAAAGGGATTGACAAGAACCAATGGTAAATTAGAGAATCTCAGAATTGTGAATAAATGCCATACTATGATTGCAAAAGTCAATGCCAGGCACAAGACCCTCCACCCAAATAGTCTCCCCTTGAATTGATGTGGAAGTCACTCCATTGACTTGCCTATCAACATCCTGAACCCTACATCCTGATATGAGATGGCCATGATATTAGTTCAATAGAAACATCTTACGTTCAAGAAAGACCAGATCTCACACCCAGCTATTTTTTTACTTTACAATAAACAAATCAGAAGAAAGGATTCATTGACAATACTGAGGAAGAGATACCCTTACCTTTTTCATCCCTTCCACTGATCAACTCTCCACTGGAAATGTGATTAGTGGAATTCTCAGAATCTTTGCCAACTGAAAAGTTACTGTCCTCTACTTGAGTTTGTGGAAATACATAAGAATGTGGCAGAGGAATGTTCAAAGCACGAGACCAAAATACAGAATTTGCCCTAGTGCCATGATAATTGTGAAACATTAGTCAACAAATTTTTAAAACATAATTAGAAGGCGTAAATTTAGGAGAGGAATCACTAGATCACAAAAGATCATAAGAACTGTTTAAAAAAAGACACGTACCAAAGGAAATCTTCAAAGCACACCTCACTGGAAAAGAAGCAATTTGTATATGTTTTAGTATTTAACAATAGCAATGAAGTTTTAAATATATGAGTAATTGATGATGAACAGTTCATCATTCTGAGAATCATGAAACATGTAATTTTAGATAGCTCATTAATCATAGGTAACAAGCAATAAAGAAAAATCTAGTGAATGCCTGGGTAACGAAGTGAGTCTAACCATAAATGATCATTAGCTGAAAGAAGGTGTTTTACAAACCAATAGACAACCTACATTTCTAAAGTTTGCAGACCATCACTGCGTGCATTTAGGCCACTGTCAAATCTATAAAGCAAACTCAACTCAGACATGCCGATATAAAGCCATTATCTTTATTAACCACATTATAGATTGATCACAGGCAGAACAATAATGATGGATCATCATTTCCAGGAAATACCATATAAACACATTTCCTAAATTCTCTTCAAGTTCCTCAGCATGAAACAGCAGCAAGAATGTTTTTTTTTTTCTTTAATTCTTTTTCTGATTGCACAGCAGCAAGGTTGAATTGCAATGTAACAGTCATATTTTGGGTGGCAATCAATGGTGCCAATTATTTGACATAAATACAATTTCATTATTCTGAGAGGCTCAAGCTTTCTTTGGTGGCCTCCAATGTGACATGGATATATCCACCGTCCAATACCAGAAACAATTAATTCAACGGACATCAATATGCATATTACCAAAAATTCAGATATGCAATGAAGACAAAACTAGTAAGGCTTGCCAACTGGACCTGTCATTCCTAATTAGGGCATCTCCAAAGTCTATACTGTAGTACAACACATAGTTTGCTGATTTTATCTAGTCATTTGTCCTATTTATCTACATCATATTTATACAAGCATAGCAAGCTCAAAAGAAAA
Source organism: Corylus avellana (assembly GCF_901000735.1). Classification (NCBI taxonomy): domain Eukaryota; kingdom Viridiplantae; phylum Streptophyta; class Magnoliopsida; order Fagales; family Betulaceae; genus Corylus; species Corylus avellana. The sequence continues at coordinate 2,020,150 of NC_081547.1, forward strand.
TATTTCTAAAGACCTGTTGTCTAGGTATAGTAAATTTGTTAAGGACTAAATATCCAAAGATTCAATAGTCTGAAAGATGACAGGATAAATCGTGTGAGTCCTCAAATAGTAAAAGCTTCCAGCAGCCTGATCAAGAATGAAGGGTTTGTCGTTAAAAAAATCAATAATTCATGACACAGGCTATATTAACGAAAGATGAATTAACAATTCAGCTTGCAGAAAGTTTAGGATAAGACATAAATAAGTTGGCATGATTATGATAAACTAATAATGCTCAAGGACTGCACAAAACTTATTAAAATATTTCTGATACTATAAAGGACTACACACCTTTCTAAATCCCCATCAAGAGCTAAAAGTTTCTTCACAAATCCCTTCACTTTATTATCATAGAAAGATTGCAACCTTTTCTTCTGCAGTTAAACCTGTCTTTGGTCACATATGCTGTACAGGGAAGTTTCAAAAGACTACTTATACAATATGCATGAATGAACATATGTATGTAGCATGTGCAGATGCTAAAGGTAGCACTAGAAAAGATACCACACCCCAAAAAAAAAAAAAAAAGAGAGAGAGAAGAAAAACAGAATGGATCTTTTAGTTTACATTGAAAGTAGAATGAGACAAAAGAAAAGGCAATCAAATCTCAATTTCATTGCAAAAATCAATACCATTATACTATGCTTACTTTTATACGAGTTGCTTCTACAAGAGACAGCATCAGTTTACAAATTATACAAGTCAAATTGAAGTCAACTGAATGCAGAAACACTAGCCATAACATCAAGACGACATTTCAGAATAACATGAAAGAGAAATGAACCGATGTATTTTTGACATGAGTGTCTGTACAAAGCCAAATAGACCATAACGTCTATCATAGAAAACAGTCAAGATTTTTTCATAGCGTTAATTGTAAGAAAATATAGACACTCTTTTCTCATACAGTACCATCTAGATTAATGGCATTCTGCTAATTGTCACCCAAAGAAAAAGATCTAGCCATTTGGTACCTATAGGACATGAAGATGTGCCCAAAAATATTTTACCTGCAATTCAGTGGCCTGATACAACGTTGTTCCCTTCAGCTCCAAAAGCACATCATCAGTAAACCAAAGTGGATTTCCAAAAGTGGTTGGAAGCATATCAAGGTACCTGATAAAATCAACCACCCTAGATGATTCCAATCACTTTTTTTTTAAAAAAAAAAAAATTAATCATCAATTGAGACTTCAAAAAGAAATGCATTTGTACATACGGTTTCCATGAAGAATTGTTACGAAGGCGCTCTAGAGTTAGGAACAAAATCATCAAGAACCTGTCATCTACTTCTCCTTCTTCAAACAGTGCTCTACATTCTGGTCCAAGAAGAGGATCTTGCAACACTCTCATAGGAGTTATTGCTAAATCTAGTGGAACAACCAATAGAACACCTGACATTTTTTTCCACAATGAATTAAAAGAAAAAAGTCTCTCCCTCAATTTATGGATTGCTGAAGAAAAGAGTTTATAGAAACAGTTCCCAGTTATTTTTATGCTGGTGTACCTCAAAATATGAGGTGACAATCATTCCAACAATAAAATATGTTGCTTCTACAATCAAATCAAGCAAAATTGTACTCTCAAATCAAAAGCAATCCAAGATGCCCACCCAATTTTTTTACCTCATGATCTATGTTCTTCTAGTTTTCACTATCTGGGTCCCAGTAAATCAAAATTTTCACATTGAAAAAACCAATCTCCATTAGAAGGCTTTACTTTCCTCAGCTAGAAAAGATAACAGAGAGCTAATTAAACAAACTACTAGTAACTAGATTGCATAAATATTATATGTAAGTATGAAGTGATTAGAAGTTATGAATTACCATCAGAAGCTTCATTAGCAGAGAAAATACCAAACCCTTTGTTGGAATCACAGTACTTGATCTTGCAACCCCGTAGTTCAACTCTGTTCACCTGAATTCATGACCCAAGTTATTGGAAAAACTCAAACTAAACTCATATCCCAAAACGTTGTTTGATTTATAGAGAACAAAAACGTGAAAAGAAGAAATGGAAACCTGTAACCAATGGAGGAACCGTTCGAGCTTCGCTTCTTCTTCTGGGGTAGCCATTGCTGTGCGAGTATCCGCGTTTGATAGCTTTAGACGAGAGACCGTTTACAGCGTTGGGTTTCTGTATCAGAACCAATGTTTAAAGCTCTGACGAAATGGTAGTAGACGGCGTCGTATTATAGAATCTCCAAAGCCACATTAATGCCTTTATATTTATATTTTATTTTGTGGCCGAATAATGCTAAAAATCCGATTATTTTCCTTTTTTTCTTTTAAAGTTGATGTGATATGGTCTCCCATAACATTTGATATAATTTATATATGAAAATTAATTTTTGTGGAAAACTTCACTTTACTCTCTTGAACTTTCATGCAATTTGACAAATCCCCCAAAACTTTCAAATCTCACACTTTGGATCCTTGAACTTTTAATTTCTCTCAATTTTAACCCCTCCATCAATTTTAGCCGTTAAAAATACCAAAAAATCCCTGATTTTCATTTTTTTTAAATAAAAAAACGTTTTGGAATTAAGGGTAAAGTTAGAATTTTATACAAAAGTCAGGGGTATAAACGTCATGTAACGTTTAAAATCTGACGGATGGATCCAAATTAAGATAAATTAAAAGTTTAGAAGTCCAAAGTGAGAGATTTAAAAGTTGAGAGTTTGTCAAATCGCGTGAAAGTTCATAGAGCTAAAGTGAAGTTTTCCCTAATTTTTTAGTTGAAATACTACATCATCTCTATCCCTCTTTATTTATAAATTTTTTAAATCCATTAGATATGTAGAACACTAGAATCCAAATTTAAGTCCTACAAATCCAACTGTAAATTTTTAAAAAATATGGATGAAAGATGGATTAGAAGATGGTCTCTTTTGTAAAATTTAGCTGGTTTTTAATTTTCTCTTTGTAACTTTAGATAAGAGGGATAGAGTGAATTGATATTTATTTTAGGATTGGTTTAGAACTGGACTAAAACGGCTTTGTCGTTTAAAGAGGGTCTATAGTATTTATTTTTGGATCAAATTCGAATTGAATATTGAAAACAAAAAGATAGCTCATCATTGTCTACTCCAACATTTGAACTAAAATATTTCTATCAGGTTTTAGGTCAGGAGCTGAAATATGATAGACCCTCTTGTATAAAATTCTTCCCCTTTTTTGGAAATTTGACAATTTGATTATATTATGGAATTAATAAAAAGCAGAGTAATACCACTCGTTGCACTCATTTGACATTGATCGATGTGACGTTTTAAGTGATTTTTTTTTTTTTTTTTTTTTTTTTGTTAACCACTTAAAAACAAAAAATTACTTAAAATTGTAAAACAAGTGGGCAGAGTGCATTTGTCAAGCTAATCATTCGCACAATGAATCCATAGGATTGTCACCAAGAAGGCGGCAGATATTCTTCAAAGAACATAACATCAGCTTCTTGAAAACAAAATAACAACATCAAGGCTGTTACATATAGACTCCAAATGAAAATTTTGCTACATTTCTTGTATATAAGACTCAAGACCATCGGGTTCAAAAACAACATACAGCCTACTAGAGCATTTGCAACATATGCCCTATATGTCATTTCATTCCCTATGTGTAAGGAAAATTTCAAAAAAAACCAAAAATACACCTACATTAGAAACCCTAAATTTAACCTACACCAATGGCTACATTATAGCTACACAATGCTTTATTTTAATGCTAAAATACCACAAGTCTCTCTCCTCTCATCTCTCACGTTTCCCAATCTTTTCTTCCTCCTCTCTTCTTCTTCTTCACAGCACTTCCATCTTCCTCTCCGCCTCAGTCAAGAATAGAACTAAACAAACAAAAAATTGAAGACCAAAATCTTCAAAATGATGAAACCCATAAATCCCTCAAAAAAACAAATCACAAATCTTCAACCCAAAAACATTGAATATTCCACCACTCGAAATCAGCAAAAATCAACAAACAAAAAATATATCAGAACCTAGAAATCAATGGAGACTCTAGAGAGAGATTGAGAGACAGAGATGAGAGAGAGATTCCGAGACGGAGACGAGAGAGAGAGAGAGATTTAGAGACAAAGAATAAATACAAAGACGAAGACGAGCGAGAGAGACACACAAAGATGAGAGACAGAGAAAACACAGACGAAGAAGAGAGAGACAGGGAGAAAAGAGACCGATTTTTCTAGAATAGACAAAAAAAAAAGTAAAAGTAAAAAAATACTATTTTAATGATATAGGGAAGATTTAAGGAATTTATTGTGGAGTGTATTTAGATAGGGAACTAAAAAAGTAGTTTTGTTCCCTAAATTTAAAGAAAATGGTTGGATATCTGTTACTAGTGCTCTTATACCTTAATTGTATATTTAAATACAATCTCCTCATGATTAAAGAGAAACAATGAAGGAAAATTTTTTCAATCATGAATTGTCATCCATGTCAAAGGATTTTCAGTTTCCCCTTGGCCACAGAATCCTTTGCATGCTCCAATCGACACAATGCTTTTTGAGCCCCGGACAACCCGGAACATGACCCGGTAGCCTCTAAAGTGACAGCAAAGTAAAGATAAATAGTGCATAGGAAACCCAGGAGAACTAGAGCTGTTAAAAGGAATCGGTGCCTTTGGAGGAGTGTTGACCAGCTTAATGAATCATCCCGTGAGAATTGCTTCCTGAAAGATGGTGACCTACGATGAGGAGAAGCTAGAATGCTGTCAAGAACCATGGCTTATACACTACCTGAGCCAACCTGAAAGTTGTGTTCAAGATGACAGGTAAAAAGGCAACGTTAACACTTGAGAAGTAAAATATGAAAGGGTTTATTTCTCGCTTTTTAAGAATTATTTATAATTGAAAGGGTGTAAATACATATATACATGAACATATGTAATGATACATAGAAGCAGAGAACTGTTAAATATTACACAATGAGACTGACTGTAAAATAGTCACTATAAGCAGAAGCATCAAACTTTTTTATGACAAGGAACAAGGCAACAAGCTAATAAACTGTACAGTTACCATGAGAACAACAATGACAAAGGGTGATCACTTATTTAAAATAGAAAATGAAAGGGTTAGGCTTTGTTTGGCAAAGCCCTTTCCTTAGACATTGTAGTTGATGTAGATTGATGTGGAAAAAAAGTACGAATGTTTGATATAAAAAAGTGAAAAAGTTTTGTTTTGTAGTGATTTTTTTTTTTTTATTTGAATAATAACAAAAAGTGAAAAAATTAGAATGTTTTGACTTTTGATGTTGATTTTTTTGGGAAATGGTGATGAACAGTAACAAAGGAAAATGAAAGGCTTTGCCAAATAAAGCCTTAATATCAGCATCATAGATGTATGAAAAGGATCCGAAGTGATTGTTAATAATAGCCAAGTAACAAATGACGCTCAGAAAGGAAGTAAGAAGAAATTCCAAGAGGTATTGGTAGGGTCATCATAGAGACATTGCTGTATGCAGCTGAAATGGAACTGTTGGAAAAACGTGTAGTGGGTATTGAAGTCTAAAAGAGAAATGTTATACAAGTATCATTGTAGCAGTATAAATAGAACACTTGGCAAAACAGTTAATTAATAACTCAGGAAATCAAGACCACACAAGCGGCCACACCCACCTAAGTGTGAACGAGATCAGGGATAAGTATCAAAGCTACATGTCATTTTCTCTCAGCAGGTCACAAGCGCCTAGAATTTTAAAGAAGCAAGAATGAAAACTGTAAACCAATCATGGAACCCCATATGCAATTACCATTTCAACTAGGTCACTGCATATGGAAAGATAAAAGTTACACCATATGGAAGCATTATTGTCGCATACCCCCCCCCAAAAAAAAAAAAAAAGAAAAAAAAGAAAAAGAAAAAGATAATGCATAACAGAGAGAAATATCGAGTATGGATCTTGAGTAAAGTGCAAGTGTACAAAAAAGATCCACCATAAGATTTCAGACATTACAGCTAATACCAAAGAAGCCTTCATTATTTATCTTCTTTTGTTATTTGTAAAATTCCCTAGAAGCAATATTTCAAATGTTCCAGCCTTAGATGCACAAAAAACTAACTCAGCATTATTCTGTGACTGCCACAAACAAATGAAGACCAGTGAAATCGTATCTTATTCAAATACCCAGTAAAGTTAGAAGAGAAAGATATCCGGGGTTATTATCAATGGGCCAGTACAACTTGGGCACTAGTGGCCCAAAACAGCAACCAGAAAACAATAGGATTCCTGGGGATAGAAACAGTTCTTTTCTTAAAAAAAAATTTGGGAGGGGGGGGTGGTGGGTGGGGAGGCAAACTTAGACAAGAGCACAAGCAAAGCAATGCCAATTCCTGATGCTAAGCATTCATTCACAATAAAGTTGCTCATACAGAGTTCAACAGTCGCTCTAAGGAACACAGGAGTTATCTTTCATTAATATGCAACTTTCACTGGGATGGAGAAATGTTTCTTCAAGTGAATAAGCAGGAAAATGCTAAAAATAATTGCACAAGATCTAAGAGATTGGAGTAGTCAAACATAAGTTCTTAATCTGAAGAACTACTATTAAAAACTGTTTAATCTGTATTATTATGAATAAATTTAAACTTTTTAACTATTTATTTAAGAAAATAATTGCATGCAGCCCAACGGAAACACAATCTAACTTCTCTGCCTAGTTCATACATACCTTGAACATTAACTGTGAAACTATTCCTTACCAGTAAAAGGCCAACTTTCCAGAACAATGTCAAACATAGTGAAGATTACATCCCTCAATTTATAATGTGGCATACAGTGAAAAACCCTGACAAGCACTTTTACTCAACTCAACTAAAGAAAAGAGTAGTAAAAATATTTTAAAAGGATATAAGCCAGGTGGGATTTCTCAGGACTTGCTTGGAACATATCAATGTGTTTCTAATTCACTATACTTATCATTACAATAAATTGGTCACTTAAATATAGTACATTTACTAGCTATATATTGCCAATTAGTGAGAAAATACCAAACCATGTAACCTAGATTTAAAGCAAGAGTGCTGCAGCATAATTGCCTAGTGACAGTACTCGAACCTTCAATAAAGATATCACACAACTAATCCATTGGGAAACCAACAAGGAAACAACGGATAGCATGGCCTCTCATCTCTATATGGATAGCTTACCTCCTTGTCTATAACAAGTTTACCATTCATAAGTTTATCATTATTTCAACATCTTCAAGTGCATAACATGATGGATTGTATGTTACCTTCCCAGATTCTGTACCAACTAAAGCCACCCCACATTTGCATTCTCTAGATGTCAGGTAAGAAGATCATAGCATCCTCTATGAGTATTTGTACACATTTTGGGTGGGGAAAAAAATAAAAGCTAGCAACTTGAAAAGAAGCCAGTGATACCAAGGATTCATTTTAAGCCTAGTGGTGATGTAATGGGAAATTCCATCAAAGAATGATCCATTCTCCAATGAGAAAAGGTTACGTCTAAGAAATCCTCCACATCAGTATCAACCTATTCAGATAGGATGAAATATACACGCATAATTTTGCACAGCGATTAAAACTGCATATTGTGCAATCCATGACATTCATTCATCAATATTGATTCCGATAACATAAGCCAATCAGGCATAATTTGAGGGACCTTAATGTAGGCAAATCATCTTATCCCTTGCTTTAATATTAAGCAAAAAGGTCACCATCAATTATCTTTTCGCATTTAGTTTTATTTATTAGTTTAAATCTGATTCACAAGTATTAGTAATTAGCAAAGCAAGAACATTGACCTTGTACCTAAGAAGTTCCCAAATCCGGATTCTAGATCTCTGTCTCCTCGCCCAATCACAATCCTAAAGTTATGCCAAAACTCACGTGAAAATACATCAGACCCATATTAACACACCTACAATAAGACATCCTATCTCACACTCACGCACACACCTGTCATTTTCCATATCAAAGCAAAAGCATATATTAAAAACCCACCTCCAACATTTATCAACAATCAAAACCCAGTATCAAAAACCAAGAATTGTCCTCAAAACATGAACAGAAATGCACATATGTCAACCCAGCAGCTCAGATCTGAAACCCATAAAAGAAAAAGAAATTAATATAGAACAAGAGAGAGAAACCTACCCTTGAAGAAAAATGGAAAATGAGATCGTTGCGGAGCTGACGCTCTTAACTCTTTGTTAGCTTTACGCCACGCTTCTTTCTTCTTTTTCTTTATTTGTTTTTGGGGTTCTTACTTCAGGGTTGGCTACGGCCTACGTGATCTCCTTATGTCTCGGCTTCAACGTGGAGATGCCAGGGCTAACCATCTAGCGTACCTGATAGGCGGATAGAGAGTTGTATATGTTGTGGATTTTCGTGTGATCCATGGAAGACTCGTAAAGTATGCTTTCTTAACGGGGAAAATGATAGGGTCACAACCACGGGATTTTATGATGTAGTTGAATGGTCAAAATTAAATTTATTAAAAAAAAGTTTTATTTTCTCTTCTATTAAATATTTTTAAAATTAAATTACTTTTAAAATTTAATATTAATCATTGATTAACTACTGCTGTTATTAAAATAACAACATATTAACCGGATTCACACCCAAATAACTTAACAAGATTCAACTTCTCTCCTACGTGTAATTTAAAAAAAAACAAAAACCAAACGAAACCTAGAGCTAGAAGCATCGGTTTCTAAAAATCAAAAACCACAAGAACGCTCTCCCTCTCCCGCTCACCCTCTCTCTCACAGTCTCACTCGGGCCACCGGCGACCTCCGTTGCTTACACCGAATCAGCCCACCCAATTTAACAAAACCACCATAATCTATCTCTCTTTTCCCTCTCTTGCATTACAGAATACCGAGAATATATAACAAGGAAGAGGATATTCAAATCTAATCAAACTTCTTATGATTTGAAGCACTGGTGACCCATAATCCCACAAAGGAACCCAACAACTCTTCTCCAACCTTCTCTTTCCAATTTTCCATCGAATAGGCTATAAAACCAAACAGGAGAAAAGGAGAAAATGCTGTAAAACCAAACAGACAAGCTGACAGAAAATTGCAACTCAAAATATGGTGGCCGTTGGGCAGTGGCCAGTGGCGAATGAGAGTTGGGCAGAGGCCGGTGTTGGGAAGAGACAATGGATTTCTGAGCAATTACAGTGAAAGGGTGAGGGGAACGATGAGCTATTTAATCCGGTGTTTTGGTGTTTATTTTATTTTGTGTTTGAGGTTGATGTGTACAATTTTTATTGGATGCCGTAAATTAGTTGGTTTAGGAAGGGCACTCTTTATCTTTACACGTTTTGTTTTCTCTTATTTTTGTAGTACAACAACAAACGGAAACAGACAGAAAAGGGTTTTGGCTAAAACCCTAACAGAGAAGGAAAAGCGACACCGTCTCTCTGGTTGTTCTCTCCGTCCAATACCAGGTAACCCTAAACCTAACCTCTGCAACATCGATAGGAATTACAATCTTTACTTTTTCTACTGAAGTTTTAACCAGCTTCACCGCAATGTGATTTGTCGATTCTGAAATTTTGCTTTCTGGTTTTCCAAATTTTGGTGTTTTATTCCAGTGGGCAGTTAATTTGGTGTATGATGGCTGCTTTCGAAGGAAGCAAACGGTCTCAAGCTTCAACAACTCTACCTCCACGCAAAATCAATGTCAAGAAATTCACGGAGTCTCGAGGTCCCGAGCTTGAGGCTCTTCATTCAATAGTCGCGGATCGGTTGAGCAATAATTTCAGGTCTCGGAGGAACAAGAGACGGAGAACCACTGCATACGACAATCAGGTTGCGAGGAAGAGATGCAGGAAAAGGCGGAAGTTGGGAGGAGAAGTTGATAAGGGCAATGCTTTGGACGAAGATAAGGAGAAGAAAGTTCCTCGGCGTGTTCGTCGCAGAGTTGAGCTTCGAAAGAATCCGGAGAATGGTTTTGTTACTTCTGGAGATGGGACTAAGAGACTGAGAACGCATGTTTGGCATGCAAAGCGGTTCACAATGACGAAACTCTGGGGTTTTTACCTTCCTCTGGGTTTGCAGGGAAGGTAATGGATTATTATTATTATTATTGATTTTTTCTTCCTCAAAATGTATGACTTAAAGAGATATTTCAAAGTCCACGAATCTTGTTTTGAAATCATAGAGGATTTTGATGTGCAAGTGATTGTGCCATTAATTGCCCAATCGGAGTGTGCATGTGTGTTAGATTCTATACTATGGTTTAATTCTATTTATGATGGGAAATATATGTGGCTAACTTATGAGTAAAGATTTTAATTTTATTATGCAGAGGAAGGGGTTCTAGGGCGCTCTTGAAGTGGTTCAAAAACGGGGTGCTCGTACATGATGCAAGCTATCATGTTGCTGTCCAATTGGAGGGTCCAGAGGTAGGCGTTCCCTGTTCTTTGTTACAAGATTTTCTATTCTACATCTTTTTCCCCTTTCTGTTCACATTCTTAGAGAATAAGGGCCCCTTAGGACTGTGGAAGCAATGCCTTTAATTGTTTGTCATAAGAGCTACTTAAAGCTCCATGAGCCGAACAAAAGCTATGGTGTAATATGTTTCTCTTCTGTTATGAGATTCTTAATCTAATCTCGTGTTGTATGCTTCCAGGATTCGTTAATGTCAGTTCTAAAAATGGTAATGGTGGCTTCCCCTTCAGCTCTTTCTGAAAATATGTCTCGCTCTGTTATTTCTGGTGTCATATATGGGAGTGCTATGGTAGGTTATCTCATTAAGCCCTCTGTTATGGACAGGGATTATTATTTAAGGAGTTGGATATATGAACTCCTTGTTCTTTGCAGCTTCATCATGTTGGAGCGCCTGTTTCTCAGTCAATTGCTCCTGTGACCTATATGTGGCGATCCATTCTTCAACAGAATAGAGATGGTGATGCCATGGATCATGATGGTGATGGATGTAACAAGCCAGAAAGTATTGAGTGTTCTTCCTTTCGCCAGATTTGGGTGTGGATACATGTTTCTGCTTTAAGTGAAGGATTTGATGCTCTAAAACTTGCTTGCCAAAAAGAGGTACAAATTTTAAATTTGGTTCTCATAAGAGCATCATATGTTGCATTACTTTTTTAGAAGCCTAACCTATTGAAGCTTATTGGCTTAAACTCCCAACCTCCAATGAGGTGTCACTTGGGAAGTCCTCTATATTCCACTAAGCTCATAGCTAATGGTAAAACATGTTTATAATGTATGCCATTATATCCTTAGATAACAATTCCAGTAATGGATTTTGCATTTGTCTAGACTCATAAATGGTAAAATAGAGAACCAGCTGAGCTAGTGTTTAGATCACATGCTCCTGTAATGTTGATGTTATATTTGTTTCATGTTTTCTATCTTCAGATGGATGAGAGGGGATGTTTGGTCAATTGTTTTTCACGTGAAGGTCAACTTGCAAAACTCGAAGTATTGGGATCAAAGGCATTCCGACATCTTCAAAAGATATTACATCCTGTTACTTGGTAAGTTATTTGAAGGTAGAAATAGTTTGTAAGTTATTCCGACATCTTCTAATGGCGCTGACTGGCTGTACAGTTCTTCTGAGAATTCTTGGCAATTGAAGAGGCATTCAGCTGCAGTGTTGGACAATGACTCTCAATTTAAGAGGTCTCCTGTTCTTGAAAATGGAGAGAATTTTTGTACTCATGCAATTTTGTCTCTTAGAGTCAAGGATCCCCGCATAATGCCTGAGACAAGGATTGCAGATGTTCCAGAATCACTTTCTGCTGGTATGCTCAGTGTCCCAGAAGCTGAAATTAAAGAGCATGCTGCATTAACAGGAATATCAAACAACAACAAGGAGTTGCTCTCATCAATTTGTTCAAAACCTGAAGGAAAGAGCACTATTTATTATGACAATGAGTTATGGAATAATAGCAGCGGAGTAAGTTCCCCCGTGGAAGAGAGTGTTTTATGCATGGAAAAACATAACCGGCATATGGATAACTTTTGTCTTGATGATCTAAATTCAGGAGTGTTGAACACTTCAACCAAGGTGCAGTGCTCAAGATCTTGCCCTATTCTGCTTTTAAAAAATAATAACCAAAAGGGCTCTCTTATGGGGTAACTCCTTTCTTCCTGGTAAAATTTTCAATTTTGTGTTACTAGAATAAAATTGTATTACATAATCTTTTGCTTGGTTTGTGACTTTACATTTAACATGTGTGTTACTGCTCTTGTTCACTTACTGTCAGTATTTGTTGATGTTTTTAGGCACCAGTGTGACAGTAGTGTTGTCTGACAAATATGGAATAAGTGTCACTTTGCATTATAAGGGTAAAATTAGCAGTTCTTTATGAAATGTAGAAAAAAGCCTATATATATGAGGTGTAACTCAAATTTTAGATCCTAAGTCTATTTGATTAGCCTTTTCATCAGCATGTGCTCAGCCTTCCATAGTGGAGATTTAGTTTTAAAAATAAAAGATCTTGCATTGGACATTAATGTTTTACAAGAAGAACATCATTTTGGCTTCTGTGATCCATTCCATTTAATATTTAATTAATGTTCAAAAATGAAGATAAGCATCTTGATTTTCTTGAATGTTTATTGCAAAATTTGAATTTGAAGTGGTCTGTAAGATAAGCGATATATCTGTTACACATGTTTCTGGAGGGAGCAAATTGTGATTCCATTTGTTAAAACCGCCTTAAGCTACTCAGTGGATTAAACCAAATTTATTTTCTTCTTGTCTGTATCATTTTTTTTGTGCAAAGCTAACATGATTGGGAAATATTGATTTTGTCAAGCATGAAATATACAACTGCCACAATGTTTTTTCGATATTTAGTATCTCATTGGTGTTTGTTTTATTTTCTTTCAGATGGTCCATTGTACTCCCCTTAAGTTGGATCAGGGCCTTTTGGGCTCCTCTTGTCTCCAAGGGAGCTCATGCAATAGGTTTGAGAGAGAAGCACTGGGTTGCATGTGAAGTAAGTCTTTTTTCACCTTACAGCTATACCTTTCATTTCTAGGTTATCAAACATTTATAGTAATCTTCTCTCTTGTAGATGGGGTTGCCATTTTTTCCTTCAGATTTTCCTGATTGCAATGCGTACACAAACTTTATGGCAACTGAAGCTGCTGCCTTTAATCAAAAAGCAGAACGTTGTCCTCCTGATGTAAGACCTTGGAGAGTTCCCATTCCACCCCCATGGGACACTGTCCGGCTTGCTTTTAACGAAGGACCCACTAGAGTTGGAAATAGGGAAATTCACAGTAAGGAAGATATGGTTGATGGGAATTTATTGTCCAACTCTGACTCTGAAAATTTTAGTATATCATCATTTGTACATCATGGTAGTCAATTTGATGGAGTGGTAGCAAGGACATACTTTGCGCTGACTGATTTCATGAGAGAAATTCAAGGTGATCGTTTGCTTCTATTTCCTCAACAACCAGACAGGAAGACAAGTATTTCTAAGTTTATGAAGGATGAAAGTACGTTTGTCCTCGGCCAGAATGCTATTGCCCAGTTTAGTCATGATCGTAAATTATGTTATCTTCGAATTCTTCTCCATGCTTATAAGGAAGGCGTTTTCGAAGAGGGAGCAGTTGTGTGTGCACCTCAACTTACTGATATTGAACTGTTGATTACAAGGTAGTTAATTCTTGAAACTTCTCTATCTTGGTTAATGACTTTTTTCCCTTCAATTAACAACTTCTCTATCTTAGTATCTTGAAAGTGTGTTACTGTCGTTATCATTGCAGGTCAGGAAATGACAAGGGAGGACTTCAAATGCCTCAATCTGCTGTGAGATCATACTTCAAGGAGCAATCTTCTGCTAGGTGGGAACTCCACATACCAGAAGATGCTGGTGTGAGGGAATCTCATCGGTGGCCGATCGGCTTTGTCACAACTGGATTTGTTCGAGGGAGGTCGGTATACTGTCCTTCGCCACCTAACAACTGCTTACTTCTTTTGACCATAATATAATTATTGGGTCGGATTTGTGTGCAGCAAGAAGCCAGTGGCAGAGGCTTTATGTGAGGCAGTCTTGCTTGCTCGTCTTAGAGAGGAGCAGTGGAAGAATATGCCCAGAAAGCGAAGAAAAGAGATCTATGTGCTGGTTAGGAATCTAAGATCTTCATCGTATAGGCTTGCTCTTGCGACCATCGTCCTGGAACAAGAGGAAGATGTGGAATTTATTTGAGCTGCTGGAAACTCGTGGTTTTTGTAAATGTCATGTAGAAAATGAGATCTGTGTTTGTTTTTTTTTTGGCGTTATTTATTTATATCTTTGCAGGTAAATACCTGCACTTCTTTTCTCGCTGAATTGAATTGAATTGATGTTGGGAAAAAGAATACCTTTGTGCAAGAAGAAAATATGTTTGCACGATATTTAAAAAAATTTAAACGATATAAAATTAGTTACACTGTTATATATAACATCAAATTCTGAACATAAACTGACTTATTTTTATTTCTAAGTTAAATGGAGAGGATCCTTGTCCTCTAATTGACCTACACATCTGGTATAAAATTTACACGTGAGCACAATACCTTGCAAGCAATTTAAATTTGTGATGTGATATTATAATCATTAAATAAATGATGTGTTGAAAAGTTTTCACACCACCTTGTGTTATAGAATAAGATTCGTTTTATTAAATTATTTTATGGTCAATTTTTTGTTTTGTTGAACCTAATTCGTATGCATAGTGAGCGTCATGCATTTATAAATGGCGTGGCAATATATTAATATGTGGTAACAAATACATTATTAAATATGTAAAATCTAATCTAAATAATAATTAACAAAAATATATAATTTAAATCATGAAATGGAGAAAGAACTTATTCCAGCAATTCACATTGTATTGTCAAGTCAACTATAATTAAATTTAATTATTTAGTTGTCGATGTAGAAAGTTTTATGTAGATTGCGAATCGAAGTATCAATTACTTCTAATAAAAAAAAAAAAAAAAAAAAAAAATAATGTGGTAGTTCATATAACACTTCCGCGTTGACTACGATTAAGAGCTTATTTGAGATTGCGTTTGAGAAACGTAGCTTTTAAGTCAAAAAGAGCTTTTAAGTAAAAACTTCATTTTTAAGCTTTTGCCAAAAGTGTTTTTTTTTTTTTTTTTTTGCCATTTTTAGACTTTTTGAACCCTTAAAAGCGTTTTTATTTTTTTTACCAAACGAATATTTTTTTCTTCAAACAGATTTTTTAAGTGTTAAAAGCATTTTTTGGTCCCTTTAACGCAATCCAAACATCCCTAAATTTAACTAATTTTAGAACAACGCGACCGAGTTCACTGAGTGACTCAAGACAAAGTCCGTCTCTATTTCTACGCAAAAATACGAGTCCCCACTGAAAAGCAATCCCCTATTCTTCTTAATATCTCGTCTTTCTCTCCTTCTCGATCTCCCTCTCCTCCTGAGGTACGGAGCTTCATCTTTTACTGAATTTTGTTTTTTGTTTTATTCCCTTCAATTTGCTCCCGTTTGGCTGCCGAGAAAACGGAAAGGAAGGAAGAGAAGGAAAATTTCTTTTCCTTTATTTTCTCGGCAACCAAACGAGAGGATAAGGGATCATGGTCATCTTCCCTAGCATGTGAATTGAATTGTAGGGGATGATTGCAGTTTGTGATCAAATCGTGATTCTTTAAAATTTCACTTCGATTTGACAAAATCAAAGTTACGAAGAATCTTTGATTGATAATTTTAGGGTTTTAAGCTTGCTTTGTACTCGAGGTCTTTGTCCTTTGACTTCAACTTTCGCTATGGATTTTTCGTGTTTGTTCTCTTACAATTATCAGCTACTTTGATTTTTTTCTTAAACTTTGAAATAGAAATTCAATCCAAGCTTTGAATGTTAATTTCTTGATGATGATGATAAGGAACTTGTCCTTTTTTTTTTTTTTTTTTGACAAGTAGACTTGAAACTGGTGGATTGATTGTGGAAAGGGAAGATGTGGGCAGCTTCTTGCCTTGCGTCGTGCTGCGCAGCTTGCGCTTGTGATGCGTGCCGGACGGTGGTTTCAGGGATTAGCCGGCGGTCCGCAAGAATTGCGTACTGTGGCCTCTTTGCACTTTCTCTGATAGTTTCCGGAATTCTCCGTGAGGTTGCCGCACCTCTAATGGAAAAGCTCCCGTGTAAGCCTTCTGAAAATATTTAAGGGTGTTTGCTTTTTCTTGTTTACTCTTTCATTTCTGGGGGCTGTTATGAGTATTTTGTATGCTTTATATTCTTCAGGGGAATCTGTTATACTGATATTAAATATATACGTGATGTGCCAAAACTTCACTGTTGTATGAAAACAAATGCAAGTATCACTTTTGTTATGTGATGTTTATGAAATTTTCGTATGTTCTTGCAGCTAGTAGACATAATATATGACACCTTGGCTGGTTCGGTCATATGAGAAGAGACTGTAAATGATTTGGTGCTAATGGTCTCAGCATTTTATTTTTATTTTTGGGTAAAATCCTGTCGTTCCCTTGAATTGAT
This sequence comes from Corylus avellana, assembly GCF_901000735.1. NCBI lineage: Eukaryota > Viridiplantae > Streptophyta > Magnoliopsida > Fagales > Betulaceae > Corylus > Corylus avellana. The sequence goes on from NC_081547.1 coordinate 2,036,673, forward strand.
TCTCTTTTGGATCTGTAAACTCGCTAAGGGCTAAGTGTTGGCTTGCCTGCGGCAAAGCCAAATGACCTTGTAACAATCACGCATCCTTGACACAATCCCATCTCCGTAGTCGCAAAAGAAAAAAGTTGTAGAAACATCCATCAAGATTTCTTTGTATTCTAAAGAGATAGAAGTATTAGAAAAGGAGGTATACGATGATATTACTTGTTACCAATTTTCATAACTTGTTGATTTGAATTATGCAGTTTGTTGTTAAATAATAAGATATACATTATTCATGAAGAAGAAATTTAGTTGAACTTTAACCTAAGGAGGCTGTTAGATTTTCCATGAATAGAAAACTTTGTAATAAATGTCATGATTTTGACTTGGACTGTAAAGAAACTAGCTAACATTTTATAGTTGACTGCTATTACATTAGGATGTGCCTTACAAGCTGTCTTCCCGATTTAATATATTGTTGATTTAGTGCAAAGTATCCGTTTTTTCAAGAAATCTTCCCAACTAAAGAGTTTCAAACATAGGGGACTCAATATACGAGATGGATGGCATCATCTTTGATGACCTTTTTTTCCCAAGTATTTTGTTTCTATCGTCATTCTTGTGACCTTTGATTTTGTAACAAGTGTATGCAAGTGTGCAATGTTTCATTAATATCTATGTTTTATCATATTTCAAACATTTGAGTGTTTATGTGCCAATGTAATAACTGCGAAAGGGTGATGAAGAAGCCCTCTTCCCATGGAAGTTTGATAAGAATTACGCACTTGATGTATGTTGCAACTTGAAGTAGCCAGTGATGTCTTGGTTGTGTTCTTAGCTACTGTTTAAGGATGAGACTAATCTCATTTTGGTCATCAATGCAGGGATTAATCATTTTCATAAGACACCAGACAGGGAGTGGTTCGAAACAGATGCTGTGCTGCGAGTTAGCTTGGGAAATTTTCTTTTTTTCACTATTCTAGCAGTTCTAATGACTGGTGTGAAAAGTCAAAAGGATCCGCGTGATAGTTTGCACCATGGCGGATGGATGATGAAAATCATTAGTTGGTGCCTTTTGGTAATCTTAATGTTTTTCCTTCCAAACGAGATTATCAGCTTCTACGGTAAACAATTTTTTCCGTGCATAACAGTTTTCCTTCTAATTTTCATTGGGTAGAAATTCTAAGCATATTAAGGTGCTACACAGTCTCAAACTGTATAATTGGGAAAACTTCTAATTTAAGCAAGTCATTGGTAATATTTTACAAACTGTTATAGAATTACAAGTCTATTGCAATGTTAAGGAGTAAGGACTACTTGTAGTTATTACTTATGGAGAAAGAGGTTCTCTTTTTTTGAAGTAAATATAATTTTTTTGATAGACCAGAGGGAGTAACTTAGATATACAGGTTGTATACAAAAGCTCTGCCTAAATGGAAATAACAAATACAATGAATTAAAAGACCTATATGATGGGCTACAATCTAATGACATCCAAAACAATAGGGAACGGACAAAACCAGACTTTATGAAATTACAATTATGTCTTCAAACTAGATTTTTGAACTTCGTCACATCCTTGTTCTGTATTTTGCAATGGAATGTAGCATACATTAGGTTCGATAAAGGTTAAAAATAGGGCCATTAACGTGACGTGTCACAGTACTCTTGATTTGAGTAATGCTAATTAACATGACATGTCGAGATCTTCATTCGTGATTAGTATGATAAAAGTTCGATCATAAGATAAGCTATGTATCTGTTTGCCTGTAATATGGTGATAAGTATTAGACAGAGTATGCGTTAGATTACGAACTTGTACTTCCAGGCATGTTAAGCATAATTTGGGACTAAGATCCTGGAATTAATACTGTTTATTTTACTAATTAAGAGAAAAAGATAAATAAATGAATCTGGTAAAGATAATCTACTTTCAAAACCTTTTTAACAAAAGTTCTATATCTAAGCCCAACCCCGACCTGACACCATTGGAATCAACTATTTAATTCCGACCAATGTGTGGGCTAGGTAAACCAACCAAACCCCATTGGGTCGGGTCAGAATCGCCGGGTGGGCAAGCAGCACTAGTTTGGGCTTTCTTAAGAATGTGTGAGGTGAGGTAATGGTATTTGTCTGTTATGGTAGAAATGTCACCATAGGGAGGAACTGATGAAGATTAAAAGAATGACCTGCTTGAGATTTTCCTGTTTACCTAATTCAATGAGAATTTTTTTATTAGTTTACTCAAGCTGACAGCTATATTTTATTTTTTGCAGAAACAATATCGAAGTTTGGCTCTGGATTGTTTCTTCTTGTTCAAGTTATGCTTTTGTTAGATTTTGTTCATGGATGGAATGACAAATGGGTTGGATATGACGAGCAGTTCTGGTAAGTGTTAGCTTTTATTATTTCCTTGTCGCATGTCTTATTGATCACCTTTGATAGCTTTTTGTTTTCTTCTTAGAGTATATTTTGCATTCTTCATCCAGAGTTTTTTTTGATAAGTACATTCTTCATCCAGAGTTAACCTGACTTTATCTTCTTTCTTTATATAGGTACGTCGCCCTATTTGTTGTTTCACTTGTTTGTTATGTAGCCACATTTGTCTTCTCAGGATTTCTCTTCCATTGGTTCACACCGTCTGGCCAAGACTGTGGTCTCAACACCTTCTTTATTGTCATGACCCTGATCCTTGTGTTTGTTTTTGCTATGGTTGCCCTGCACCCTGCTGTAAGTATATACATTGTCATTGCCTGATATAGCCAACTATTACTGGTATTGATGATTTGAGTTGGAGTTATGTTCAGGCTATGTCTGCCTACAACTAGTGTATGCTTGAACATTTCTAATCTGGCTGATCTTAAGTTGTGATTTTTTTACTTCTTCCTCATTGATGTTGAAATCCAGATCAATAGTCTTATGATTGGTCTTACTCTAATGTTTTAGCTTATGAGTTTGGAGGAGAGGAAGCTATTAAAAAAAAGTGGATGGTTCAAAGTATAATCCATATGATATTGGAGTATGGAGCAATTCTCTTTTCATTTGTTCCATATAATTAGAACTGGATATTCAACCTAATAAGAAACTAGGTGTCATCTGTTTTCCATTGTGGTCGCTGGCATTAAGGCAACATCAATTGCATGTCTGTTCATAAAACTCGTGCTTGTCTTGCTAATTGCATACCCTTTATTATTGTGATTATCTTTAGTTTGCTTTTTCTAGAGATAATTTGACATTGTGATGTTCACGTTATAACTGAATTTTTTGAATAGTCAAATCATGAATATTATTGTATTGTCGAATATCGAGTAGAGACATTCAAGAGATTGATTGATGTGTTGATCAAATGGAAAAATCAATAGGACTTGTTAAATGATTTTCTCCATTATTTCAAATATTTATTTGATAAATTACCCCTTGTTCCTGATCACTTGATCATGATCAATATTCTAACACGTCTTCTCATGTGTGGATCTAGACTCTCCTCTAATGAATAGAGTCCAACATGTGGAGTATTAAACTTAAATGAGAAATATATTATGGAGACAAAGTTAAAACTCAACACCACTTTCTCTGATACCATGAAATTTTCATTTATCCATTATCGAAAAGCCTGAACTAATAGAATATAATAAATTTAATCAGTTAATCAATATTCTAACACTCATTAAGTGACTCCATTGAATGTACTAAGTTCATTCCCATTACAAGGGTGCTTGTGGTTTCTTGTCTCATTGTAATTGTGTTTTCAGGTAAGTGGAAGCGTTTTGCCAGCTTCAGTTATTTCTTTGTACTGCATATACCTCTGCTACAGTGCACTTGCTAGCGAACCAAGGGAGTACGAGTGCAATGCTCTTCACAAGAATTCAAAATCTGTTTCCACCGGTACTCTTACAGTTGGTCTACTTACGACAATTCTGTCAGTTGTCTATTCTGCGGTCCGTGCTGGATCATCTACAACTCTGCTCTCCCCACCAAGTTCCCCTCGTGCTGGTAAGTTTTGACTTTAAATATATGAATTCTTAGCATGCTTGTTTATGTGCAATCCTTTTACATGATGTCAATGTTTTCAATAGTAAGTTGAAATAGAACATGTTCTTATAGTGAAATTAATTCTGTGTCCTTGGGAATCTAATTTTTATATATAATGTTGATAATGGAAAATAAAAAATTAGAACATACAAGCATTTCTGTGTCCATGGGCCACAAAAACTGATGTTCTCTCTTTAATTTTCCGGTTTCCTGTTGAAGGTGCAGGGAAGCCTCTGCTTCCATTGGACAACAAGACTGATGAGAAGGAAGAAAAAGAGAAGGCCAAGCCAGTTACATATTCATATTCCTTCTTCCATATCATTTTCTCTCTTGCAAGCATGTACTCAGCTATGCTTCTGACTGGGTGGTCGACTTCAGTTGGGGAGAGTGGGAAGCTGGTCGATGTGGGCTGGTCTTCTGTGTGGGTCAGAATTGTGACTGGGTGGGCAACCGCAGCACTGTACCTCTGGTCTTTGGTTGCCCCTATTATGTTCCCAGAAAGGGAGTTCTGAGCACCTCTAAGAACATATAAATCTGTAAGTAAATTTACTATATGCATGTGTGCTGATTCTGACTTTCTTTAAGACGAAAAAATTTATATCCCCCGCTGTATGAAAGGAATGTTTGTATTGGACATGATCCGCTGAGAGGAGCCCCATGTTGAGTGAGCATTGAAATGTGGCTCTTTAATTATCATGATAGTGTTATTTACACCCCTTTCATTTGCATCGTTGACATCAAATCTTACTTGTCATTTCTTTTAATTTTATTTCGGAGGAAAATTGCTTACCTGATCTTTGGGATTTCCCAAGTGTACCAAACTGATCTTTGGAGCATCAAAAATATCATGAACCGTAGGGTCATAGTCATTCAGCTGTTTGACGAAAGCCATTAAATGCATGTTTAGATTCACATCAAAGTCAATCACAAGTGACAATTGACAATTGATGACTCAGGCTTGTTGACCTTCTAAAATTATAATTTTATTTCCAAAAAAAAAAAAAAGAGAGAGAGAAGGACCCCTCATCAGTCGATGAGTGGTTGGCTATCTTTTGTGGGTGAGGGATGGAGGGGATGCCACCTCTCACCGTATGAGGGACAGGCCAGCCGACAACCCTTCACTCTGGGGGTGCGGAGAGAGCAGCCGACCTCCCTTAGCCAATGAGGGTTGATCTCCCTTCACTAGTGAGGGGCGGCTTCCTCTTCAATCCTAGTGCTCACAAGAATGCAGTTGAGCACTCCTAAGTCCTAACCTACTAAGAGGTAGCCTCGTCTCATCAGATAAAGGGCGGTCCAACTTTTTTTAATCCCTTGTTTTTTATTTGAGTGGAAAAAACGATAATTTTGCAAGAACAAGCTTTAGTAAATTATGTCATGTATCAATCGACAATTGGCTGTAATATGAATTTATTTTTTATTTTTCCTAAGCAAATGACGTGTGCATCTAACAAATTTCATCAAATGACTAGGCAACGGAGACCATTTCTAACAAATAGCTTACCTCAAGGAATTCATGATGGTTTTGGTCCTCAGGGATCGGTGTAGTACAATTGTAAACTCCAAGAATTGAATACATAATAATTTTCCCTTTCTTTCTGTGTGAACAATATGAATGAAAGGAAGACACAAGACTTACGCAACCATATCTATAAACTACGAAAGAGAAGAGAGCTAGAAAGCAGGGGAAAGTCAGTGTTGCTTAGGTTATCTGTTTATATTTTGAACATTGTCATATTGTCCAGAGCCATTAATTGCCAAATATAACTCTTAATGAAGGATTAATTTCCTAAGTTGATCCCTTGGGTTTTTTGAGCCTTATGTACGAATCCCATAAAAAAATTGATGGAATGCCTACAAAATTACAATTCTACTCTTAAATACCAGGAAAAAAAAGAAAAAACAGAAAAAAGAAAAGAAATTTGATTGACTACTCCAAAGGTGGCTTTTGGGGTGATCAAGCCACCCTAAAAGGTTTATTTTCTAGCGTGGTTCAACATGCTTGTTTTCCTTTTTAATGAATAATAATAATTTATTAAAATAATGCAAATCCCTTCCTTATACGAAAAGTAAACAAAAAAGACTACTACCTTAAAGGTGTCTTAAATTTAATTTTTTAAGAAAAAAATCTACATATTTCTCTCAAACTGCCAACTAAATCTCACTATCATAGGTTACAAGATTCATGACATTGAAGTGCGTCAGGTCTTTTAACCCTTTTTTTTTTTGTTTTTTCAAATTTATAAGAATACTTTGTCCTTTATGGAAAATTGTTAAAGGACATTTTGGTCTTCCAAAAGTTTGAAGGGGCATCAAATTTGACACAATTAAAAGTTTGGGAGAATATCAATAATCAAGATGTAGTTTAAAAGGGTACGTGAATTTTTCCCATTTTCTTAATTCAACTTTTTTTCACTTTGTATTTACTATTTAAGGATATAATTGTAATTTCGTGGGAACTCCATTAAAAAGAAAAAAAATAAAAAATAAAAAAAAATAACAAATAACAAAATTTGCATAAAATTATCAAATTTAATACGTGAATGTATCAAAAGGATATGTAAGAGACGTTTTGTACCTTTGTACCTAAGGATTGATTTGATACAAGTCCAAATCTCAGGGATCAATTCAGTAATTTAGCCTTGAAAAGAATCACAATTCACAAGGATGGTGATGAAATAGCATTTATGCGTATAGGAACAACGGAAACAATAATGATATAATTTTTTTGCATCTTAAAAACAAATCGTTTCCGCTGCCGGGATGGAAACAATCATGATGATATTGTATTGTCAAATATCAACTTTTCAGAAAGCCGCTCAGACTTCATGGGAAAAAATATTTGTAAAGCCTATATTAGATGCCAGTTTTGCCACACTCTACTCAAATAGCTCAATTCACAAAATTAATTTTCTTAATTCATTATTAAAGTACATAATTTAATCCAAACACTACCCAAGTAAAGAAAATGACACAAATGAATCCAAGAAATCAAAATTACGAACCCAATGGAGGTTCACCATTTAATCGTCAAAATCTCCAGCATTCTCCAATAAGTAGTTGGCTGCCAATTCTTCATTGCGATCACACGCCAAAAAGGCCTCAATGACTAGAGCTCTATCAAATCCCATTGCCTCTAGCTATAAAATGTGAACAAGGATTGAAACATTTAAGGGAAAACGAGTAAGAAACAGGAAGAAGAAAAAATAAAAAGGAGAGCGGATATATCAAATAAAAATGAACACATACTCGTTCAATAGCCTCCTGTTCAGCTGGGGTGACATTGATGGCATGAGGCATGTCTTGCTCAGGCTGATCAAATGCATCCCTGAAAGTAGGAAGATATTATGCCGTTATGTTATGTAATAGTTCAATGTGGAAGTTGATTTGGGAGATTAATGGTTACCATATCTTAGGGCAAACAAAATCAAGTAAAAGAAGACATTAAATCAATTTCCCCAGGTTCAAAACTATAGAGGAGTGCCTGATCGCACTTTAGCAGCCTTTCTCTTGGGGGAAGGGGGTTTACGGCTTACATTCTTCCTCCCCTCTAACTTTATGAATGACAACATTCTTTTTCTTTTTTTTTTCCTCGTGAGGATTCTCAGAAGCAAACAAAAAAATAAAGCTCTTTTAACCTATTTCAAACTAGAATCTCTGAGGTGCAATCTAAAAGCCATACTCTTTCCAAGAGCTGCTCCTCACACTTCTATTCAAAAGTTGGTACTGTCAGAGACAATCATGACAAAGAAAATGATATAGGATCAAGTGGCAACTCCACAAGTTCAGGCTTCTTCTTTTCCTTTTTTGGTTGGGCAATGAAGGCATAAGAAGCACTTTACTTTCACCTATGCATTACACGGTTTGATACGTTTAAACTTCAAGGGCTTTTGAGATAAAAAAGTTTTATGATTACTAGCACTGAAGTCAACAAAGTCTACCACAAAAACTCCAGGACAGTGCTTTTTAAGTATTGCCATTGAATGGAATTTTCACTAAAGATGATGACTCTTTAAGTACAATGAAGAGTGTACCAGCTAAAGATATCCATTTACATGTAATGTGCGTAGATGTCTTGACTAGTTGTTTTATTATTATTATTCATCATTTGAGGATTTAGTGGATATGCCTATATAAGTACTGACCCTTCAGAACCCTCAAGAGGTTCATTTATCAACTGAAGAAACTCCGCGTGGTGCTCCTGAATTAGTCTTAAAAGCTGGGGATTTTGCTTTCCAAGCTCCTGAAGCATTGGCTGTACCGAAAGCAGTAGTTTAACTCCAAGACATTGGAAAGCAATAAGATTCAAATACAATTAAAAAAATTGCTACAGACCTGTAATATCTGTGGATTTGCTTGCACCATTGTACGCAGTGCTTGAAACTAAAATGCAAACAGAAAAATAAAAAATCAAACTGTAGAAGTTCAATAAGCATGACAGAACCTAAAATCAAACAGATCGTTTGGTATCACCACTTATAGGCCATAAATGAAATCCAACATCCAATGCAGAGTTTTGCTAGACATATCAACAATAATTTAATGTGTATGACGAGTGCTCTGGTTTGAGTTGTCAGATGCATACTTCTATTTGTTCCCTCCGCGCCCCCTCTACCATACGCATTAAATTTTTGTTGATGTTATTTAATGGAGATACAAATGCCGTGATTGATAAGAATTGAAACAGTTAGCACAAGCTTCAAAGTAAAAAGAAATTAAATATCAACAAGTACATTTATTAAGATACAATGCTTTCTTAAAATCCCATACACAGAACTAAAAGCTTCTAAAATTAAAGAAAATAAGGAAATGAATAGAACAGGAACCCCACCTGTGGATTGTTTCTAAGAAATTCAAGAGATCCAAGTCCTCCACCACCTCCACTACCGCCACCAAGTGTCTCCTGGAAAATTACAGCTTCTAAAACTTAAGGAACACATGACAGTGAATCCAGATAATGGAAGTCCATCCAACATCTGCATTTCTTACCTGAGGAAACATATTCAAGGGTGACGAGTTAGGCGCTCCAGAGACAGGTGCAGTGGCTGCACCTGTTTCAGTTGCCTGACTTGCAGGGAAACGAGGCACTGGTACTGCGACTTCTGCAGCTTCTGGAATACCCTGAAGGTAGATCAACATTAGCATCTAAATCAAGACTAAATTTACAACAGAACACTTGTGGATTTTCAACATACAGAATATAAGTAGTCGACTGCTCGTTCTGGGTTGTTATAAGCTGCTCGAAGTGCACGGGTAACTGTTTCTCTGTCCCAGTTACCCCCACCCATATCCATTATTTGTTGAATAGTCTGCTCAAGACTATTACCAGCAACTAAATTTGAAGCAGCTTGTCCATAGGTATCACTAGGAGCACTGTAACAAGATGTAATAAATGTATCAGCATTTTATTATATTGACAAAAGTTTTTGATAAGTAACGCAATTCATTGAAAACCCATGGGCACACCCAAGTACACGAGAGAAGCATCTAACCAGGAAAAGAAAAGAAGCCGTGAAAGTCATGAAAACTAGAAATATGAAAAATAGGCAACCATCCATTGGAAAAGGGTATAGAAAAAGAAGGTCTTCAACTCTGTAATTGTCCTCTCACTATCTTCAAAGCTTCGGTCACTTCTCTCTCCAAATACACCACATCATGCATAGCAAAATCATTTCCAAATAGCTTCACTTTGAGGGCTACAGAACTTCCCTCTCCAACAAGTGAATAGATCTCTCACCTGACGAGGCATGACCCACGCTAAATCAAATAGTCTGAAAATAGAGCTCCGCAAGGCACTATCTATCTCGCAAAGGAATAAAAGGGGATCAACAATTTCCCCACTCTTCTTGCACAAATAGCACCAATCTACCGCAATGATATGCCGCTTTCTTAGGCTGTCCAAAGCGAGAATCTTACATGAAGCGGCCAACCAAACGAAAAAAGTCACTCTCAATGGAGCCTTACTACGCCAAATACACCTCCAAAGAAAGAAAGTGCTATCATGGGATATATACACTATAGAAGCATCTCACGTCAAACAACCCTTTCTTAGAGGGATTCCAACAAAGCTTGTCTACACTGTCCTATCTCAATTTGTTGGAACACAATTGATCAAAAAACGAAGAAAAGAAATTCAACTCCCAATCATGCGCCACTCTAACAAACTTGACAGTCCACTGAGGGGAACCATTAGAGAATAGAAGATGATCAGCAACAAAAGCGTCCCTAGAGCAGGCAATGCTAAACAACTCTAGAAACGGTTCCTTAAAGGGTTAATCCCCACACCACACATCATGCCAAAAACTAATCTTGGAGCCGTTACCAACCTCAAATCTAACTTGTCTTGAAAACACCTCCCAACATTTCCTGATGAATTTCCAGAGACCCACCCCAATATTGATAAATTAATACAATTCTTTGTTCTCTGCAACTAGAAAGGAAGTCCAATTATATGTATACCCAATACTAATGGACAAAAAAGGGAAGAAAAAAAAAAGAGGAGAAATTTAACTTTATCATATCAACCTTACCAAATTTCAAATTGTTGGTGCAAATCTATGATAAACAAGCATGCAATAGAACATCTGATGCAGACCATGCATTTTCATAAGCAGAAATTGAAATGAAAATTACATATAAGACCCTGTCTAATAGAGCACCCAAAACAAATTTGTGTTCAAGGTTTGATCGCAAACTTTGGAATTCAACCAAGCAAGGTAATGCTTAACTGACCTTCAAAATTTTCAGACTGTGCCAATAATATATTTAAAGAAAAAAGGGGAGAAAATAACTATGATAGATTGAAGCTTTCTATAAGATTAAGCAGACTTCGCAAACAACTGTTCTGAAGGGCCCATGTCCAGCCACTCAAAGCAGCCAAAGTTTCAGTACAGAAAAGTGGGCTACTGGTCTTTAAACACTAAACTGTACTGGAACTGGCTTTAGTACTTTAGTCAAAACTAAAATATATATACAGGTCAATGTTTAGCATTCTACAGAATAAATACCTAAGAGCTGCACTATAGTAGTCGGCAATACCATGCCTTCATGGCAGATTCAGCTTAATGTTTGATCTGATGCCTAATCACGAATTATACCATGCTCTTAATACACAAGGTCAAAAATATCACTTGGTAAAAGGTATATGAATATGCCACATGTCCAATGGAAAACACATATTCTGACGCATGCCTTTCTTCTGTTCATTTCTACAATTGTAGTAATGAAATATTGCTATTTTGTATGTAATATTAACTAATTTGCTTATTCTAAGTAATAAGACTGGTTATTACTTATATATATATATATATATATTAACTAATTTGCTTATTATAAGATGTTCATAAGATAAAAGAAAGCAACAATCTCAAAAAGAGAATGTGACACCCTTGTCCTGCATTTACATTACATGCAAATATGTGCACTAGAAAGCACATTGCATTACTTCCAAAACAGGTCCTAAAAACAGCTACCCTCCCAAAACATGACAATTCATATCAGAAAAGACCCCAAAATTCCAAAATGTAGTTTGGAAGCCAAATACTCAGAATGAGTCGAGGAAAAATTATTAAAGATGAACCATTACTAAGTCCTAATAAACAGATTACTAAAGTGGCCAAGCACAGAGAGAGAGAGAGAGAGGAATTGAAAGTCAAGTTGTTTGGGTTAATTTGCTCCTCTATAAGTCCTAATAAGTGGTATGAATCTTTTATTGAGCTAATAGTTACCGTGATTGTAAGAACATCCCATTTCCTCTCCCTTATTAGGGTAATTGATCAAGGGTTGTTTTCAACTCTTGATTATCATGAAACCTCAGTTCACCAATTCCATGGCCATTTATTCTCACAAAGTATTAAGATAAATATCATAGAGATAGAGCCCATACCGAGCTGTTTCCATGTCTGAAGCAGATGAGGCACCTTTCGAGGTCCTGCAACACAAATAGCATAATATATAAGATAAATCCAGTTAATCCAAAAGCAACAATTTGAAAGATAACTGAAATAGAAACTCACGGTGCTTGGACAGGAGCTTCAGGTGCAGGAGTAGGGTTTGAGGTAGGTGCAGTTGTAGGTGGATTTGAAGAAGCAGGCTGTCATACAGAGGTCAAATAAGTGGCTTATACAGAAAACACAAGAAATTAATGTGATTGTTTAAGGCAAAGAATAAGAATGAGCAAGAATACCTGTGTGGATGATGCCCCAGCCGAGCCCAAAGTTTTACTCTGCAAAAAAAAAATGCAATAAAACATTAAATTAGGGTACATAACGCCAATTTATTAAGCCAACAGAATGGCTTTTTAACTACAATGGTATGCATGGAAAGCTTAAAAATAGCAGAATAATGAACACCTCAAAGTTTGAAAAATGAGCCTCAAAACTATAACAAGCTGAAAATTTCCAAAACATTGCACCCAAGGAAGGCTCAAGGAAAATAATAAATTAAAATAAAAGGCAACCAATTCCACCAATTTTGAATACGGAATGGTCGAGCAAAACCCTTATCTTGTAGATCAAAATGTCATAGAGATATAAGGAACAATGACAACTAATCGGTAAACCAGAACATTGTTTGCTTCTAAAAAATCATTAATTGTTCCACGTTCAGATAAAAGTGAATGCCTTAATACCAACAAATAGCATCATGATTTTCTAGTTACCAGCTAATTACTATTGTGTTTCCATTATATTTGACACATAAATTGAACTCAATGATACCATCTTGTTATCTAAAACTAGAATAATGGCAGGCACATGTTGCATCCTTGCGTCACTGGATTCTCCATCTGGAGCAATTATTCAAACGCTAGCTTAATCATGAGTACTTAGTAGTTACCTGATATAGAAAATTTGATATCCATTCGAATGGGGTACCATCAATATCCAAAATCAAGTAACATTTTAAGACTCATTACATATTTTTCTCATCCTGCTGGAACATAAAATATCACACTTTGTAATGCACAGTCTCACGAAAAGGAAAATAATCTATGAAAATCCCGACTTTTTCGCCAAACTTCAAGTATAATTAATCCACATATAACAGCAATACATGCTAAATTATTACAGAAATACATGGTAAATTCAGAATACGAAGAAAATCACAAGCACATTATTTCAAGAAAATTTACAGAATCAGGGAAAACATACCTTACTAAGCATTACAACAAGAAAACCATCCTCAGTCACCTTGTTCTCTGCCAGAGTGGTTTCGTCTTTCAAGACCTTCCCATTGTGAATCAACAACTGCTGTCCACATGGGTAGTTGTCTTTTCCTTGTATATCTTCAATATTCTTCTTGACAGCCATAATCTTAAAATAAAAGCACCCAATGTCAACTATTTAGTCAACAAACTTCTAAACAAATCCTTCCTAGTCTACAACATCACATTAAACTTTTCCCCACTTATATTTCATTGCCTTAATAGTATAAATTCTAAATACTCCTTTTACTCATTGTCTTAACCAGCATAAGCACATATTATCACTAATAAATACAAATGCTAATTGATATACTCTGTTTGGCTGATGAGAAACCAAATAAAACATCTACGGCGCATTTAATCAACTTTTCTCAGTAGTTTTGAAAACAACCAAGCAGATTACAAGAAAAGCACTCATAATGTGAAATTCAGAATTGAGGAAAAAAAAAAAAGGGAAAGCTAAACTCACGGTGTCCGAGGGCTGAACCTTGACTTCGAAATGGCTGCCTTTCAGAGTCTTCACGGTGAGCTTCATGTCGGTCACTTGGCAGCACGAATCGACTCGAAACGACGGCGTTTCAAGGGAGGAAACCCTAGAGACCGCTCTGGGGAAGCGAACGAGCAAAAGAGAGCGAGAGAGAGAGAGAGCCAGAGTGAGCTCGTGTTCCAGGAAATGAGGCACACAAAAGTACAGTTTCATTATATATTTGGGCCTCTGGCCCAAAGAAAGAAAGCTACATATAGGGCCCGCATGGACTGTGCACGTGACTTTAACAAAATTAATTTGAGGAAATTTAAAGAGAAAATAATCGATTAATGTATGATTTTAAATTTGATGATTTCGTTTGAAAATTTTGAATATATGTTGTTGGCCCTCTAGAGAGAGACAGCCAGACAGGTAAATATGATGCTATTTTTGGTATTAAGGTATTCATTTTTATTTGAAATTGTGATCGTGTATTAACTATTTATTATTAATAGATTTTTATACTTATTGCATTTACATACAATGATACTTTATAATAGAGAAAAGTACATAAATTAAAACTAAATTCCTAAAAATTCATCATTATTGCATTTACTCACAGTAATTAAAAAAAAAAAAAAAGATACACAAACAATATAATTTGAATATACATGTGTCTAGCAAATTACTTTTTTTGTGTGTGAATGTAGTAAATTAATTAAATATTGATAAGTGATCATCAATTATTTGTTAGTATTTAAGAAAAGAAAAAACAAATGCTCAAGAGATCCTTGAGGTATCTCTTTTTGTCAAATCATTTCGTGGGATTTAAATTTTGTCAATGTAATCCATAAAGTTTCAATTTGTATTAAATTGATCCTTTCATAAGGGGTGTTAAGAGAGAAACCCTCGTGAGAAAGCTCGAGCTCGGCTCATATAAGCTCGTTCTTGGCTCAATTATTAAATAAGGCGTTTCGTGAACATAAATACTGGTTCGAATATTAAACGAAGCTAGCTCTATTTGACTTAGTTAGGCTCGTGAGCAACTCGTATAAGGCTCGAATTAGTAGTTGTTCACATAGTTGCTCATATTAATATTAAAATTTGATATATATATATTTTCTAATAACATCATTTTATTATAAAATGATGCATATCCATCTTTGAAACTAAGTATCTTGCCGTATTGATTCAGGCTTCATACTCGGCTAGCCAGGCTAAGCAAATGCTCATATGGAAGCTAACTTCTTAAGCCGTTTAAGAGTACTTAAGTTTAAATTTACAATAATAAAAACAATTAAATATAAGAGTCAGCTCGCGAGCTGGCTTGACTTATTATGAGCTTGAGTCCGGACTCGATTTTTTTGGCTCATCCTTTAGTTCGGTTCGAGTTCGAGTAAAATTTAAACGAGCCGAGCCCAAACAAGGGAAGCTTGCTCAGACTTGGCTCGTTTACACCCCTTCCATTATAGTTTCGTTAATTTTTTAATGTTCATGCCACGTTGGTTTTTGGGCCTGGACATGAACTTTCAAGTAGGGAATGTATCTTTCTTCCTATTCTTCTTAGGTCATGTCATGAGGTCAATATTGAGCAACTATATGAACAACTAAATGTGTTTCAGCCAAGGTCAATTTCCACCTTTGCATTTGTCTTTAATTGCTTAGAAAAAATGTGTTTTAAGTAAAAAGAGAAGTAGAGTTTAGAAAGAAAAAATTAATAAAATGAGAGATAAAGGATCTAAAATGATCTTTCGTTTATAAAGGGCCGATAATATAAAAGATAGGTACAAATTTGTTGTTGGGTGATTTTAAGGTGAGATTCTTCATAATTTGAACAAAATTGTTTAAAGGATCAGATGCGAATGCTCTTACGGCGCATTAACAATTTAGTGATTTTGGTTTAAATTTGCACATTCTATAATATAAAATTGTTTAAAGGATCGGATGTGAATGTTATTTCGATTAATTTTTTGTGCATATAGAGTTTTTTGTTATTTTTTATTTTTTTTTTAAAAAAAAAAAGAAAGAAAGAAAAGAGAAATACTATTTAGGATTCAATTATCCTTCCCTCATTATTCTCCAACATTAAGAGTCACACGAAGGTGCGGGTTCTATAGATTCAATAATTAATTTTTGAATCTATAGAAATCACATATTTTTGTTCCTATTTTAAATTAAATGTTTTTTAAAATCATAATGTCAAACACTTTACGTTTTGCTATATCTTTTAAAAACTCAGATTATTTTTGTGAAATCGCAATTCCAAACGCATAGTAGCATTTCTATAAAAAAAAAAAAAAATTAAATTAAAATTAAAAAAAAAAATGGAGGAGAAAATTATTTTATGTTGGCTAGGCAAAGTTAAATTCCTTTTTAATCACAAGTTTACAAAATAATATCGATAATAAGATTAATAGCAACAAGAATTGCCGTTTTTGCATTTTTGCTTTATTTAGGCAATCGACTGAAATTTAGATATATAATCATGCTTATTTTCCATAAAATTTGTTAATTAGCTTATTTATTCCCAAATCGGAGGCAACATAAAAATCATTGGTTAATATCGGTTCGAGATTCCATTGATGCCAATCGTTTCCACAAACTGAAGTCCTGGGTTATTGAGGGTGTATATATATATATATATAAGAGTTTTATTTTTTTATATATATAAACAAATGGTTACGATTTGAATAAATTTACTTAGTAAGATAACTTTTTTTTTTTTTTTAAAAAAAAAGAGTGTTTTATAAAAATTAACCCAAAGGTTCATGCTCAACAAATACAATATGTTGGATACACATAGGAATGTCATCAATCAGACTTGTTCCAAAGTCTTACTAAGAGCTAGTTTCGCTAAACTATGAGCTGCTTCATTCGCCTCTCTTTATACGTGACCAACAACCCAACTCTGTAGGCTATTGAGGGTAACTTGAATATCTTCTATTAAGTGATTCCAACAGAAATCTTCTTGTCTCAAATGGTTCACTATTCTAGTGCATCTCCCTCCAAGCTTTTGCATAAATCCACTGCCCTCCAAGTCTCTACTGCTTCAGCAATTGTGGAATCAGTAATGAGAGGAACAATAGTACACATAGCAGCCAACACAGAGCCTTCCATATCCCTCACAATCACACCCACTCCCATCCTCCTGGAATTAATATCAAGGGCAGCATCCAGTTCACTTTGTTTACACCTTGGAACGGCTTCTTCCATCTTGGTTCTCAATATTCGTTTGCCTCCTCTCTTGATGGTCATCAATTTCTACAGCTTTAGTAAGATAACTTAAGTTAACAATGGAGTTTTGGTGAAATCTTACCACCAAAAATAATAAGAGTCTCACCTCAAAATGGTTGTTTATTCATCAAATTCCACTATTTATTTTATTTGGAATACAAAAGCACACTTAAATAGACTGATTTCGAGTCAAGCTCATTGATTGAATTACAAAGTTATTACCTTTGACTCTTGAAATTAAAGAAAACATAAAATAGATCAATCTTTATGGTTGTACAGATTTGCAAGAAAATCTATAGGACAAAGTTTTTTTTTCAAACTGGGTTAGATGAATTTCCTTCAACATAGTCTATAAAAGTGACACGTGTTCATTGAACTTGTGAGATACACATATTTTTTTAATAGTAGGAACAAAGTTGAAATAATTTTTATTAAAAAATCATGTGCATCTCACATGTTAATCAAAAAATAAACACATGTCACTTTTATAAACTATGTTGAAAATTTTTTTCCAAACCCAGTTTGGATAAAAACTTTGTCCAAATCCACATAGTTTAAAAAGTAACTGAAAACTCTATGTGCCAAGCAAAAAATAAAAAAAATAAATAACAAATAACTTCTCACCCAAAATTTTCATTTAAAATTTTGATAAAAATACTAATAATAACACAATACACATCCCTATGCTAAAAAAATACAAAAGAAATATATATATATATATATATATATATATATATAACAAGAAAAGCAAAAAAATAAAAGACGAAGTTATAACTTATAATAGGTGGTCAGACCACACCAAATTGGTCACAGGGGTAGTTAAACAATTTCTAAGGATTTTGGGTTTGTTCAGTGATGATTTTAGTCACAATCTCAAACAAAAGTTTGGAATGAGAAGTTATGTGTCTTTTATTCTTACTATAACGAGTTTTAAATTACTTTTTAAACCCTATAGAGCTTGTTATAAATTGGTGCAACTACCCTGACTTATTTTACATTGTTCCCTTAATTTAAATACTAATAATTAAAATCCAACTAACTCTTGTTTCCTCCCATATCAAAGATATTTGTTTATTTTAGGGAGTGTAAAGGTGGTTAGGGTTAACAGTTATTGGCAAAAACCGCTAACCGTATCCACCTTAGTGGTTAATTTTACTAACCGCAACCATAACCGCCTAGCGGTTAATAAATTTCACTAACCACAACCGTAATCGCTTAGCAGTTAGTGGTTAGTAAAACATGTAACTACTCACTATAATCGTTTTTTAAAATTGGGCTTTTTGGCTTCTTTGGGCTTTTTTTTTGGACTTTCTCAAGATAAATATACAATCAATTTTCAGTTTTGGGCTTTTTTTTTGGATCATTATAGCATTTTTTACCCTCATTTTTGTTGGTGTCCTCCATCTATTAAAGTGTTATTAGATAGGTAATTTCTACAATGCATTAAGAAACATGCTGCCCCAAATTAAACTAAGAAACATGAATTTATGCATATATGTATAATTAAACTAATAAAATCCTATCATGGCAAACGTCCAAACAACAATTCAAAAAATAAAAATCCTTAAATATTGTATAGGAGAGATAGAGAGACAGAAAGCCTTACAGAGACAAAGTAGCGACAGAGAGACAAAACGAAAACGGCGAGTGGCGACAACTAGACAGAGACAGTTAGTGGTGACAACAACTGCGTGAGTGGCAACAGAGACAGCGGCGACAGTGAGACAAAGATGGCAAGCGGCGATAGCCACTAGCGAGGAGAGACAGTGCTGAGAGTGAGAGGGAGGGAGACAATGACGGGAGTGTGAGGGAGAGAGACATAGTGACAAGTGAGAGTGAGAGGGAGGCAGGCGACAAAGAGAAAATGTTAGAACTTAGGGTTAGATGAAATTAAGAAAATGATGAATATATACCCCTTGGTTTAACATAAAACAATTGGTTAAAAAAATTACTAAGAAATTAAGAGAAAATAGTTTTTTTTTTTTTTTTAAATGATTAACTTGATATTATACAATTGAAAATAGAAAATAGTTAAACAATTGATATTATACAAATCACATTATCATTGTACATTAATAATATGATTAATTAGAATAAAGTATTTGAATTGTCATTGAATCATATGATTAAGTATTCATTTTATACGTCTATATTATTCAAAATGCATATATGTATAATTATAATTTATAACATATATGGACTTATAAGTTTATAACATTCATTGGAACTAAGTCTATAGATACTTAATTATTATATTAGTATGAACTTGCATATTTATGACTTACAAGTTATGTCATATTATTTATGTATAATTTGTTATTCTACAATCAAATGTTTAATGATCAATTGATCATGTAATATAATCATATAAATTATAGTGATACTATATTAATACTCAAATTGTGATATAATTATCTAAAAAAAAATGTGATTTAATTTTTAATTGATTATGTTATATGTATAAATATTATTATAATTATAATTATAACAATATATTATATAAAAAGGCGGTTAGCTAACCGCTAGGCAGTTATAGCAGTTAAGGGGTAGTGATTATAGCGGTTAGCAGTTAGCGGATTTAACCGCCTGCCTTTACACACCTACCCAATTGTTTAAATCCCTTCATCATTAGCAGGGTAGAGTGGCAAAATATTATTCCTCTTCTTAATATATCAAGGTAAGTTCCTTAATTACGAAGGAACATGATAATTCAATTATGTGATATAGTACACTTTTATCTTATTTTATTGATGTGACATTGCGAGTAAATGTTTAATTATTATTTTTTTAATAAGAGTTGATGAATAAATAATAAATTTGAAAAGAACTTATTGTAAACGTCTTTCATATATAAATCTATCTCATTAGCAATGACACATCAATAAAATAAAATAAAAGTATGGTGTATAAATTTTTGTTTAGCAAAATAAACAAATTTGGACTCTCAAATATATGACGTGCAATCATGTGGTACATCATACATGCATGATTTTATGTTTCTTTAAAATTCTCAATAAAAAAAATGGTTCAATACTTCAGATCTCCATGGGGTTTCACAACTTTATTTTTTTCCCTCTGAAGTTTCATTTTTATCACAGGAGGTCCATGTGGTTTTGATAATAGACAAAGTTAGTCCTCCGTCAGTTGACTTAACGAAATTCTACGTGGACCAATCAAATGTTGACACGGGCACCTACTTAATTTTTTTTAAAAAATAAAATAAAAAAAAAGTATTTTTTCTGAAAAAAAAAAAACAAAAAAAAAAGAAAAGAGAATTTGGGATGGGGTGGCTTTCGGCCACTATTTAATATCCCCTTGTTATGGGGGGTGCTTGAAACCACCCGATTAATTTAAGGTGGTTCCATTACACTATTACCTTTTTTAATAAGGAAATATATATTTTTTAATTAAAAACAAAAAAAAATTAGAAGTAGGTCGCCGCGTTTGACGTTTGATTGAATTACTGCGTGGGAATTTCGATTGAATCAACAACGATAGTGACAATTTAACGATTACGATATCCAACTTATAAAACATCACGAAAATGATAAAATTAATACTCGAAGAAAAAAAATAAAGTTGTGAGAAACCACAAAAAACTTAATTTAATATTTAACACTAAAAGAAGAAGAAGAAGATCGTATGACAAATTATTTCCTTTTTCTGGAATATCCCCTCCACCATCCTTTTGCGGTAACCTCAAACCAATCAAACACTACAAGAAGATATCTTTGCCTCATCCATGGCTATTTTTTTTTTTTTTAATTTTTTCGTCATGGCTAAAATATCTTAGATCGTAGAACATAGTTTCACGTGAATCGAAATTTTTTTTGCTCGCAGAGAATGTGAATTTAATTATGAGAGGAAAAACAAAAAAAAAAAAAAGTTATATTCTACAAAGTCAAGTAAGTCAGAAGTGCAGAAGCATACAGTAGAAGATAATATATTTTGAAAATAATATATATATATATATATATATATATATTGGTAAGAGTCCCATTAAATATGAAACATAAATTCAAAATTAAAAGTTTTAAATTAATTACAGGAAAAAAAGTCTTCATAAAATAGAGAAGATTTCACTTGAAATGGGAAAGATTTGTTTAAGATTGTGTTTGAGGGGTCTAAAAGTGCTTTTAATACTCAAAAAATTTATTTGAAGAAAAAAGTATGCGTTTGGTAAAAAAATAAAAAACTCTCCTAATGATTCAAAAAGCTTAAAAATAACAAAAAAAAAAAAAAAAAAAACTTTTAATAAAAGTTTAAAAATAAAATTTTTACCTAAAAATAATTTTTAACTTAAAAATTTTATTTCTCCATCGTAATCAATTCCAAGCACGAGTCATGCGAATCGTGGAAAAAAAGATCGGACGTCATGGATGGTCGGAGTGCGCGAGACCCGCCGTCATTATCAACGGTGAGATAGGTAGTGTCAACTTGCTAAAAGACGGAAAAAATTTGCACGTGCAGATCACGTGAGAGTTTGTTGCTTAAACGAAACAAAAAGCTCCAAAATTTGCAAAGAAAGCAAGTGGCGGGATTCCTGCATACAAAAACAAACGCTTCCCCATTTCCCCGCCAGTTCGAGCGGCGATCCGATAGCCTCGCTCCCCACTCTCTCTCTCTAAAAAAAAAAAAAAAAAATCACGAGAAAGTTGGAGCAGAGGGAGAGAGAGAAAGAGATAGAGGTAGAAAGTTGAGAAACAACCTCGCCATTGTCATCAATGCTCCCATTTTTTTCCTAATCCCTTTCATTTCGTTTTATTTCGTTACATGTGACAGCACAGCGTTCCATTTATTAATGCCCTAAATTTTTTCCTTCTTTTCTCCTTTCGCCATTCATTCACCCACTTTTTATTTTATTTTTTTGTAATATTTTTTTTCGGACTTTTAAATCTGCTCATTCGTATGTGAATGAATTTCTGAGAGAGATCAGAAAGATTTAATAATATAGTAAGAAGAAGAAGGAGGGGAAGATGGAGAAGAAGAAGTATCCGATTGGACCGGAGAATTACACTCTCTACGAAGAGGTCGGGCAGGGTGTGAGCGCTTCGGTGCACCGTGCTCTCTGTAAGCCCTTCAACGAGATCGTCGCCATCAAGATTCTCGATTTCGAACGTGGAAATTGCGATCTGGTATCTTCCATGTTCTCAACGCATTGTTGAAATTTCGATCAATGTGTTTTTGTTTGTTTGTTATGATAATTATTTGTTTTTTCGAATTTCCTACGCTTATAAATAGCCAGATCGGCAAGTATTCGGGTGTCGATAGTATCTATTTGAGAATATTCAAGATTTTTGAACAGAACAATAAAACGGAAAATCCCTAATCGCGTTCGTTGTACTTCAGTGTGAGCTCTCTCTATTAAGTGCATTTTGAGATAACTTGATTCGATAGAGGAGCTTGATTGCAACATTAACTGATTTGAGTTTTAAGATTTGCTCTGTCAATTTTCGCAATGCCGGAATTACATATGGGGGGTATAAAATGTTGTCTAATTCAGGGTTTGTATCATTCAACTCTTTTGCTATTCTTATAATGGTTGCTGTTTTGTCTTGATGTTTTCCTTCATTTGTGCTTTCCACAGAATAGCGTTTCACGTGAAGCACAAACAATGATCTTGGTCGATCATCCGAATGTCCTTAAATCACACTGCTCCTTTGTCACTGACCATAATCTGTGGGTTGTCATGCCGTACATGTCTGGGGGATCTTGTCTTCACATACTGAAGGCTGCATATTCTGATGGTTTTGAAGAAGTGGTTATAGCAACCATACTACGTGAAGTGTTGAAGGGTTTGGATTATCTTCATCATCATGGGCACATACATAGAGATGTCAAAGTGAGTATTGATATCATCCGGTTTTTCACTTATTGATTTTCCAACTTTTTATCTTTGTCTAATTTTGCAACCCTAGAAATGTTTATAAGGCTTCCTTGTTTGGGAGCTTAACCATTTTTTTGAACTAATACTGCTTTTGCCGATATGATCTCTCTTATCCATAGTTTTGTATCACTTTTAAGGTTCTTAATGTTTAAGTACTACAAATATTAATTTTATTTTACTAGGATTTGCACAGTCTGAAAGCTTAACTCTAAATTTCTTGACATGAATTTGCCTTTTTTTCTCTTCTCCTTTTCTTTCTTAGAGAAACTATAACTAACTGTTTTATGTAATTAATAGGATACTTGTCTGTTTTATATCGTTGATCTTCAGAAAGCTTGTGAATGTCTCCAACTCTTTCTCGATGTATAATGATTAACATCTATGCACGGCTATCAAGAATTTTAATTTAAAAGCATTGATGGGAGTGATATATAAATTTTCTTTTACTTTGAATAGCAGTAAAAGCTTTGTACTTTGTACCATAATGATACTCATATCAATTATACCTGGATACCCCGGCTATCAGAAAAAAAAAGGTCCTAGCATTTGGAAAAGTTTGTAGATTTCATGGTAAACCAATTTTGTGGTACTGGAGCAAAGATTCCCCTCTTTTATCTTCAAGAATCCAACAAGCCTACATTATCTGTATGTTAATTTACGTGGATTAAGCATGTTAAGAGGTTATGGTAATTACCTGTTTTATTCCTTTTCACCTTGGGCCTCTGCTCAGGTGTGTGGGGATTGTGGTATTGCTCTTAGATCCAAGAGGAGGAGATTAAGGTGAATATCTTTTTGTGGCTTGTAACCACTCGTTCTAGCCCTCTCCCGGGTATCCTTGGTTGCCTTTAACTTGAGCCAACACTACAGGTGCACTCATTGGTCTGTGATGCACATGCCCCTACCATCTTAGATTTACTCTTGCTCATCTTCAGTTTAATTGGTTGGACCTCCAACTTCTCATTAAGAAGAGTGGCAGCTGGGTGCTCTAACTGGATAACTACCATGTCCACTCTTACCGGGTTTGGTTTGGGACCCCCTTAAACAGAGTAGGGGTAGGTTTGGGATGCTCCTTCCTATACCAATGTGGGTTGGAGGCCAGATAGGGTTTAACGACTTCCAACCAGCCCTGCTCTGGCATACAATATGTTTGGCAAATAATTTAAGTCTAGACCCTTGGATGGAAAATTTTTCCTTTTATGATAATAAAACATGTGGCTTTCCTGCAGAATCATTGTTAACCAACTAGGTTAAATGCAAAGTGATGGTAACATAGTGGTGATTAATGTAAAAACTATTAATAGAAGCAGTCCAAGAAGCTCAGATCAGATATCTAGCGTGATAAAAAGGGATAAACCTTTTGGCCAATCTTACTAACATGCCATTGAACTCATTAGAGAAGAGGAAATAAGGCCAAGAAGTGTATTTTTGGTGAATTAAGGGATGTTGGAGTTGGAAGACATTGTATGGGATGCTAAGTTATTTTGGCTAGAGAGAGAGAGAGAGAGAGAGAGAGAGTCAATTCCTTTTATTGCATATTGCTACCTCAACTAATTTCCATGAGAGCATAATTAGTTGCTATATTGTTAACAAGTGTATTAATAATTGTTTTCGTAATTACCATCGATATTTTGCTTCTATTTTCTTGCTTGCCATTGTCTTATATTACAATTGTCATAGGCTGGGAATGTTCTCATTGATGCACGTGGTGCAATCAAACTGGGAGATTTTGGTGTTTCTGCCTACCTTTTTGATTCAGGTGATAGGCAGCGTGTGAGGAACACATTTGTCGGGACACCTTGCTGGTATGTACTTATACTATCTGCATATACTCATTCCCTCAAGTTCCCAATTATGTTTTTGTGCAAGATATTAATTCAATATAATGTTAAATTGTGCCTTGGTGCAGGCTTAGCTGACATTACATAGAAGTAATCTTTATTTATTCAATTAATATTTTGTAATAGTAGAAAATAAATTTCAGTTAATTATAAATTGAGCCGAATGTATTAACAGCATAGGGCTGCTTGGTTCATTGTCTTATTTCTTGTTATGCAACTCAAGAATGAAGAATTTTGCCTATTTGTTTTGTAGGATGGCGCCTGAAGTTATGGAGCAGCTACACGGTTATGACTTCAAGTCAGACTAAGTGTCCATTGTTTTCTTAATGTTTTTACACCTTTTTGACCCCTCCCCCCTCCTTAGACAGTTATGTTTGCTCAGCACTTCTTTCCTGCAGGGCTGATATCTGGTCTTTTGGTATAACTGCATTGGAGCTTGCTCATGGCCATGCTCCGTTCTCTAAGTATCCTCCGATGAAGGTGCATAGATTAAATGTGACATGGTTTTATCAGCATCTTCTCTGAAACACCCAGGAGCTCATTGAGCCTAAAGCAAGTTTACTGTTGCCAGGTACTGCTTATGACATTGCAAAATGCACCCCCTGGCCTTGATTATGAAAGGGACAGGAAGTTTTCTAAGGTATTCTCTCAACGATGTGTTAAGTTCACCCATTGATCATTGTTATGTCGCAACACTTTCTGATCTTTCTTCTTTGCCTTCAGTCATTTAAGCAGATGATTGCTAGTTGCTTGGTAAAAGATCCTTCAAAACGGCCTTCTGCAAAGAAGTTGTTGAAGCATTCCTTCTTTAAGCAAGCCCGCTCAAATGATTATATTGCACGGACACTTTTGGAGGGGCTGCCTGCTCTTGGTGATCGCATTAAGGCATTAAAGGTTAGCTTATCATTTTTAATTATTATGGCCATAGAGCAGTTCGATGCTATTTTGATCTGCACTATTAGTAGTGACTATTTTTCTTAATCACAGAGAAAGGAGGAGGATATGCTTGCACAAAAGAAAATGCCAGATGGACAGAAAGAGGAAATCTCACAGGTTGGAATTCTCTTAAATCAAGAAGAAAAAATGCTGACATATTGCTTAACAGTCTGTTATGATGTTTCTTTAATTTATTAGGTTTTCTTTTGCAGTGGTTTTATGCTATATTTTAGATTGTTAATCAATACAAAGAATGATTTGATTAATTTATCCATTTATGTGACCAGGAGTCATTGGGTTTATATAAAAATATAACATTAATTATTTGGGAAGCATGTAATTAAAACGGAAACATTTGGACTGACTTAACCATAATCTGTGAAAACTATTAGGTATGCCCTCATTGACAGGGAATTGCTAGAAAATGTATCCAAAAAGATCTACGGATTTGAGGAAACAAGAGTTGCATAGAGTTGCTGCCTTCATGAAAGTTGCTATCTGCCTCTTGCCAGTCACCACCTGAAATTAAGTCTGAGAACCAGCTTGCTGGTATTTTCACAAAGTCATCATGTAGAAATCAGTTAAGAGTTAATTTGTTCCAAGCTGGGGTTATATGATATATATGCTCCAGCTTGAGGGGGAGTGTTAAAATGCTAGGCTAAAATATTTGCACTCTTCTAGAAGGAGCCAACTGTCCCTGCAAGCTGTCATTCTCAAAATATTCTTCCCAATCATTGTGAAACTCTCCTATATATGTGGAATGGATTGGGGCTGCTGTGTGTAAGAAAACAACCCTTCTTTATTTCGGTTCTCTACCATTTTCTTTCCCTCTATCAATATCCAAAAGAAAAAACAAAGATATTAGGACCAGCCATTCTAGGAAACTTTTAACAAAATAACAAATTCACAGAGAAAGTATTCAATTTTCTCAATCTATGTAGGAATTTACATTAATAAAATAAAAAAAATAGAAAATAATGGCGAGAAGATAAAAGTAGGATAGGAAATCAAAATAAGTTTTTTTTGGGTGTTGTCTGGATGACAAAACAACAAAGATTCTAACTGCGAAGCAATCTTTATAACAGGTATTTCTGAAAGTGAAATCCCACTATGTTTTTATTAAAACAAATAAAAAAGTGACGAAAAATGACTGAATCAAAATGAAAGTAAAAGGGAGTTTTGGTATTACATGGGGAATTCTTATTTGCTTGTTAGAGCCCCTATTTTGAGTACTTTTTATTCTAATGATGTACGCTTAGCACAGGACAAAAAAGATTAAAGTGCTGTGAAGTGATATCTTTGGTCATTCAAATGAGTGATAGTTAAGATTTTCTTGAGATTTTCCTGAGGGGTTCTTAGAGAACTATGTGCATTTTCTTGTAGGCTCTTATCAAGAACACTATTGGTGACTGTAGGCTCATAGATACTATCTTTAATTTGGAAATGTCTTGGTTAGACATACGTGTCTAGATCATCTAGTTGCATAGTAGATTTGTCTGATATCAGATAATTAATTTCTGTCACTGGTGATAATTCATACGTTTACTCTGTAGACGTGTATCCTGCCTTCTCTTATGTTTTCACTGTATTTGTATCATGGCCAGACTGTATTAGTGTCTTTTACAGACATCTTAGACTTCTGAGCAGGTTTTTTTTTTTTTTTTTCTTGATGCTGGTACAATCATTGTATGTTATAGGTAGCTAACTTTTAATATATTCTTTTAATGATTTGTAGAATGAATATAAACGAGGAATTAGTAGTTGGAACTTCAATCTTGACGATTTGAAGGCTCAGGCTTCCTTGGTACAGCTATCTATCTTTTTTCTTTGGTGATATAATCATATGATATCTGAAGGTCCCACAAATTTAATGGTGTTCCTCATTCTGTCAGATCCAGGATGTTGATGACACCATAACTGATAATAATCAAGGAGGAAGCTCAAATTCTTTATCTGCGGTTGATGCCCTTGAAAAGAAATCACAGTTCCAAAACTCTTGCCAAGTTGCAGATATTGTACGTATTGAGTATCATTTACTTTAGTTGGACAAATTTGATGGTTCAAAATATTGTTTTTGGAGGTTATATACTTGTTAACACACTCTTCTTGTAGAAATTGTTTTTCTTTTTCTTTTTTAAAATTTTCTTGTGGAAATTTCTTTGTGGTCCTGATCAATTGTTTTACAGGGAGAAAATTATGTGATGCAGAATCAATCAATGCCTCTTCCACTAGTCGACTCAACTATTAATGAAGCCAGGTATGTTATCAGAAATGGTGTTTTACAGCATTACTACTGTATGATGTTGCCTGCTTACTTAAAATCCTCTGAAAATACGAAGAGGCTTGTACCTAGCAAGTTTTGTTTCTCTTCTTTGAAATAAATGCCATAGCCAAACTTTTTAGTTATGATGATGCTTAAGTTGGCCTAAACTAGTCATGTTTTTCACTTTCCAGAGTCAGATCTTACAAATCTGACGATGAATCCAGCATTGCCAGTTCATGGAATTCTTCACCCCGTCAGGATGATCATGCTGAAAGTGTTTTAGGTGAAAAGCCTAATCTGGAGAACAATGGGAAAATATCAGAGGGTATGGCCATTCCCTCTTATCAGGGAAAGGGAAGTTCATCAGCCAGCACAAGGTTAGCAGAAGTTACTGTTCCACCTATTAAAGGGGAGAGGTTTGGCTCTTAATCTACATAATCGTGGGATTTTTGCATAATGAAATAGTTGGCTTCTTGTAGTTTGCGATTACCATCATATCTATTATTGTAATAGGGCAAAATGTATTACTGCTTCATCCTCTTGATTACTAGATTTTTCCAGTAAACAGTCTGGAAAGGATAAGCATTAGTATGAGTATATTTACCTACTATCAGATCATACCCTACTGCTACCTTTCTCACTATAAGAGGCAGGTCTGAAGCTCAACCTATTCGCTTAATGGAAACTAATAATATTAGTGTATCTAATATGCAATTATGTGTTTGTTTTTACATGTATATGCATTGTTTAACTGGAATTAGTGTCAATTATTCTCTATTTGAGTCTGTTGGCAGCTCAAATAGAAGTCTTCATATGATTTTAGCATTGAATTTACTTCTTTTTGTTTTTTACAAAAAAAAAAAAAAAAAAAGACTACAGCATTGAATTACTAATAATTTTATGTGGTGTCTACTGCATTTCATTCTTCTGTAAGTACTCATTTAAATTTAATGGAATTTTCAGTGATAGGTTGCAAAATCAGTCCCAGAACACTGCAAATTGCAATGCAGCAACAGTTATACTGGCAGTAGATGATGTTCTCTCTGAAGTTTCTTCTAGAGCATCCAAATCATCAGGCAGTGCTAGAAGTTTCTTCATATTTTTCTTCTCTTGATTGTTATTTCCATGCAGAAACAATCTCTTGGATTTAGATGTGATTGGTTTTTTTATTTTTTTTATTTTTATCACTTTACTCATATTCTGGCAAGGTAGTATGTGCATGTTTATTTACCCAAATTATTCTTGCAGCAAACAGTGATGAACTTGATGAGAAAGCGAAGGCACCAGTTGTTCAGCAGAAAGGGCGTTTTAAAGTTACATCTGAGAATGTTGATTTTGAAAAGGTGATTTTTACTATTCCAGATCTTATATATCCCTTTCTTGTGAGGGCTGATCTTTTTCCCCTCTTTCAGGTGGCCCCAACTCCTCTACTTCAAAAGAGTCACAGTATGCAGGTTAGGTTGGGTTGATTGTGCTAAAGTACAGTTAGATTTCCTATTGTGCCTCTCTCTCCCACTGCACAAGATTCAAACCTAGGACCTACCTCTACCCACCCTACCCTTTTGCCACTTGAGCTAAGACCCTGGGCCTTTCTTTGCTTGTCTATGTTATGATTCAGTTGAGTTGCATGAATAACTAATCAATTCGAACTAAGTTTGTTAAATTTATTGCTAGTCTTAAAGAGGGCAGGTCAATAGTTTCTCTCTCTCTCTCTCACTCATGCACACACTCACCATCAGAGCAGGAAAAAAAGACAGAAGCATATTATTCCTGTATAACACAGTCCATATACAGTTTCTGGTCACATTAATTTTTCACATTCTTGTCAATTGGTCATTGCTTCCAGCAAAACTGCTAAGAGTTATTGGTTCAACGTATCCATTTATCTTGACTTTTATCATTAGTATTTGGCTTTTTTTCTCGCTTAAAGTTGCATTGCAGGTACCTTCTATTGCTATAATTTATTAATATCTTTACATTACAAACACTCCCTACTCTATTATGTTTCTTTATTCAGAGCCTCCTTAGCCATGTTGAAAGAGGGAACCACAAAGTTAGGGCTTTTTTGCCAATGCATATATTGGTCCTTGGACCAAATGACTTCTCCTTTCCCCATAAATAAAGAATGAAGGGTGAGAACAAGTTAAATTCTACGTGGATTCTTGAGTTGTATTTACCTTTCAAAAAGAATTTCATTTATGATAAACACATTGGACTTGACACACTAATAAGCTAGTGCATCTATAAATTTTTAGTTCAAGATACCTAATTTGGTTTAGCCTGGTGCTGTCTCATCTTTTGGCAGTGAAATTTCGCACCAGATTTTCGAGGAGACACTTGTAATCCACCCGTAGCTTTGAGAACAAGCAACACCTTTTATCTGAAATGAGCGAGAGAAGTGTAACCTTACATTTGTTTTCATTGATATACTGAGAGATCCCCCTTTCCTCTATTCTGCACTCAGTACAACTTCATCTTTCTTCTCTAACGCTTAGGCTCGAGCTGCTTAGCTAGTGAATAGACTTAACATCCATGTGTTTTCTCTTTCTTCAAACGCTTAAACCGCTAAGAAATTGTGAAAGGTTTCCTTGGTAAATTTTAAGGTTTGGGACTGTTTTCCAAGGATGTAACTTTTTGCCACTTTATATCGATGTACTTACTCGAATATGTATTAAAAGGTAATTTTGGTGATTTCAGACCCAAACAGAAATTTCTTGATGAGAAAGAAGAGTTCCGTGTAGGTCATTGACCATGGAGGCCTTATATCCCTTTGAACTATAGCTAACAGTTTGCACATGATATGCTCCAGAGATAGAAAAATGTGTTTATATCATATTTTACTGAATCTTTTACTGTAATGGGTAATGTAGGTGATTACCTCGCATCCTGCAATTCCTCTACCATCACCTGTATTGTCGCCTATACCATCTCCTTCCGATGCTACACCATCAAATCTTGCTGGCTATTCTTTTTTCCCAGTGTTGCATTCTGTTTTGCTGACAAATATTGTTCAAAGGGTATGTTTAGCCATATAGTTTTATTTTATATTCTAAATATGATTAAAGTTTCTTTATTTGTCATCTTGTTTTCAACAGGAGAGTATTTTAAGTTTAATGAAGCACATTGCTGCTGGTGACTCTACAGGTTTAGGCACTAACTGACACTTCAATTTGAACATTTGAACTTCCATAAATATTACATAATGTTATATTAATTTTCCCTCCCACACTGCAGCCAACCTTGCCGTCAATGGAGACCTGCTGGCACATATTGCTGCAATGGAGAAATCTTTGGTATGTAATGATATGTGGGTTTTATGTCTGTGCTTTCACTCAAACAAATCATCATGAAACTCCCAACATTTGCATGCACTCTATGCCAAATCTTCTAACATCTTATAATATAAGAGTACACCAATATATATATATATATATACTGCAATCAGCTTGGTTTAAGAGTGTTGATGGTCGGGTTTAAGAGCAGCATAAGCAAAAATTTAACTGGTTTTACCACATTATGTTACAGAACTTAACTAATCTGAAAAATATGATTTAATGCATCTACATTCAAGATAAGCACATTGAATGTTTGAACTAGCATTTGGTAAGTATTTTGAATCACTAATAGTCTAAACTTAATAAAGTGCATGGTTCTTGTCAGGTGGTTGTGCTCTTGGATTGACTTTATAGTGTTTTATGCTGCTAGAATAAGTTATAATACTAAGGTTGAAATTTCCATTATTTAAGGATAACCAAAGTTTAACCATCTGCAAACTCAAAAAAAAAAAACATAAAAAGAAGTATTGCAACTTGATATTTGCTCAATACCGTCAAATTGGTGTGTAAGCCATGCAATGCATGGGAACATGCTTCATGGAAAGAATGATCGACCAAAATTAGTAAAAAGTTTAGCATATAAGATAAAATATTTAGTTATTTCTTTTGGTGGCTGGTAAGTGTAGTATTTGGTCAAATACATTATATTTCGGGGCGGAGCCACCCATGGGCTTGAGGGGCAATAGCCCCCATAAAATTTTAACAGAAGTTTTTACACCCCCCCCAAAATTACATTCATGTGATCTTTCAACAGAAGTTTGATGAAAAATATACAACTGAAAATGATGACAAACAAATGAATAAACAATGATTAACTTACCATAAACTTCTGGATTTCATTCTAATATAATTAAAAATGTTGGGATAATGTAGCATAAATGTCTGTATACATATAAGGGGATTT
Organism: Corylus avellana; assembly: GCF_901000735.1. NCBI lineage: Eukaryota > Viridiplantae > Streptophyta > Magnoliopsida > Fagales > Betulaceae > Corylus > Corylus avellana. The sequence goes on from NC_081547.1 coordinate 2,068,749, forward strand.
GAATATCAAAAGTCATTTTAGCTTGAAATCCTAAATTCATATCCATGATGTGTAGCATTAGGACTTACCTCTACTCGAAAGACCTTGTTAAAACCCCTCAATATCCTTCCTCATGCAAACTGGGTAACACAAGAGGTTCTCCTAAAGATTAACCGAATTTAAGCTCGCTTCTGAGAAGATTAAAAGATCATCTGCAAAGCACAAGTGAGTTAATCTTGTCTTCGAGCATCTATAATGGAATTTGAAATCAACACTTTTAACAGAATACTCTTCCATCAGCCTTGAGAAAATTGTCATTGCAAGAACAAACAAATAAGGAGACAAGGGATCTCTCTGCCTTGAACGTACCTTTCCTCCCCTAAAAATACCCTATCAATGATCCATTTAAAAGAATGGAGAACTGGGAGGTTGTAACACATTATCGAATTCTGTTGATGAATTTTGTAGGAAACCCAAAACAAGAAGCTATTTTTGCAGCAGGATTCTGCATTTTAGGAACCATCATGATAATCGTTGCATTTACTTCTATCAACAAAAGATTAAAGCATTGCCTGCTGTGCCAATTCCAGATGAACCCAAGCTTGCAGAACTTTCTGCTGAATATCACCATAACATTCCACGTTCTTTTTGTTCAAAACCCCTTTCAAGGATTTCAATTTTGTATAAAGCTGATACATAGGAACACCTTACACTTGAACATTCCAACCCTCATTAACCCAACCCAAGAAATTTGTATAAAGTTTTGGCGAGATATTGTACTGTAGTTTTGATGACACAGTTTTTTAATTCCCTAATTGGAGCTCGAACTTGAAGCATGAATGACTCGACTTAGATATTTTTGCTATGTTATTTTAAGTGAAGGGCGTTGATGTCTGGTTGCAGCTTGAATCAGCGCATGATCGGGAGAAGGAGTTGCTTCATGAAATAACTGAGTTGCAGTGGAGGTATTAGCATTGATATACCGCAGGTAGAATTAGTGATTAAATTATCCTCAAATGCTAACATTACTTGAACCTTTGTTCGTTACATGCAGGCTCATATGTGCCCAAGACGAGCTCCAGAAATTAAAAACAGAAAATGCTCAGGTTAATATATGATATGCTTTTATCACATGCCTCGTTTAGGTTGTTTGCCCAGATTCTGACATATCAGTTTCAGGTATGAGTCCATTATCCAACCAGTGCTCGGGTAGATGTAGAACAAATTCTTCAAAGCCCAGAATACTGACAAGTCTTAAAAAAAAAAAGGAAATAAAATTGCTAAGAGGTGTATCACTTACCACTACAGGTTTATATTATTGGTATTATAGGTCTCTTATCTTGTAGTAGGTCATGAGAAACCAATTATTACGTAGTTCACCAGCTAATGCAGATTCATTGTTGGTAAAACCCATGTACATGATTTTGGCTTTTTTTTTTTTGGTTCTTTAAATTTTGCTAAGTTGTACATATAAAGCACCTTTGTGTCAGTCATATATTCTGAATCTGTGTAGAATTGGTTTTTCTATCTCATTTATTAATTTTTTCAAAACTTAACTACAATAATTGGTGGTGCTTTGTTTGTATGATAATCTTGTTCTTATTGAGTTTTAAAGAATCTTGGCTAAACAGGAAATTCTGATTGTCTAATTCTTAAAGCTGATCTTAATGTGTTGAACACTTGAAGCTATATGTTAATTAAAGATGTATTAAAATAAAAGCTGATCTTAATTATTGAGTTTTACAAAAATTAAGGGTCTAATGAAATCCTAATGAATATTTTGGGGTGGGAGGGGGGATGATCTTGTTATATTCTTGTGTTATGATCAATAAGAAAGAGGAAAGAAAAATACAAAATAGATAATCAGTCATGAAAACGAAAACTTCCACAAACGAAAACTTCCAAATGCTTACTGTGTCTTTTAGGTGACATATCATAGCCAAAGGAAGACTGAACGACATTTTTCTGGTTCAAATTCTGCCAACTAATCTTTAAAAAATCTTCTTTTCAAAGCTCTTTGATTATCATGTCCTTAATTATTGACGACATTTTGAAGTTGGGGTGGTTGCATGTAGTGCTAGTGCTTGACTTTTGGGACCAATTACTTTCCCTTAAGCTAAAACCCAATCACATGTTCACATCACACCCTATTCATATTTGCCAAATCAGGAAAAAGATGGCCAAGACTTGCTGTATAAATAGAGAGACACCCATGCACTAAAGTCACCACACTGCAACAACGAACACCAATTATGGCTACAAACAATGCTAGTGGTGAAATGGGTACGGGGTACGGGTCTGGGTCCGGGTTTGGTTTTGGCAGTTCAGTTGAGTCAGTGGTTAATTCTACTATAACTAATGTTGAATCTGTTGCCCAGTTAGTTGTGAATACGGTTACCACATCAGATTCAACTGCTACTACTGGTCAAGCAACTGGCTCAAGTTCTATTTCTAGTTATGGTTCAGGTTCTGGTTATGGATTAGGTTCTACTGAATCTAATACCGCACCAAAGACTACTCAAGTGTTAATTGGTGTTGGCTGGCATTGCTTGTTATGTATGGATAAGTTATGCCATTTGTAAAAACTGTGTGGCTTTGGGTTTGAGTCTTGTATAATCAATGTTCCAAATAAGTACTTTCTGTGTGTTAACATCGGAAACTACGTAAAAATAAAAGTTATTGTGCTTTTATGTAGCCATGTTAAATAAAATTGAAGTGTTTTTATAGAGATAGCTCGAATTTATTAGGTTTGGCTCTTATATCATATTAAATTATCATTTGTCCCAAAAGTTTAAATGGATAAAAAATAAAAAATTTATTTAATTAATTAATATTTTAAGAGGCTTGTTCATTTGAAATCATCCTAGAAAATCATCGAACAAGGATATCCTTGGATGAATGTCTCTTAGAGTTAATTTCTTTACTGAATAATGATAGTCAAAGAAGCTTACCAAATATAAAACATCTTTGCCCTAAAAATTGAATAAGAAGTTTCCAACAAAGTTTTTATTTCCCCATGCAAAAGCAATTCTTTTAGATCATGCTCTTGTTTGCCATTTGGGTAAGGAGAAAACTATGAAAACTCTATCCCGAATATAAAGAGTAACATGACATTATTTTAGATCTCAAAAATCATATATAATTGAATATGTACTAAATTTTGTAGCAATTTCTCTTTTGATGTACAACATCAAAGAGTTAGTTAAAAACTCATCCATTAATTTTGTTGTGAAGCCTAGTTTTGACAATATTCATGGCTAAAAATGTTTGTTTTGTCATAAATGTTTTAGTGTTATTTATTTTAATAAGTAACATGTGTTATTTATTTATTGTTATTATTCTTAAATATTTGTAAACCCCACATATTCTTTACCATTTAAGATTAAAAACTCAGGTTGAAGTGAAATTTTTTAATTTTTGGTTTTAGAGTTATTGTTTATCAATATTCAATAATGCACTTTTCGTTTGAATATCAAGCCTTCCCCCAATGTCTCAACTTTCCGGTTGTTATCAATATTCAGTTGGCCTTGGCCATATCAACTGCCCCTAATTTAGTATCTAACATGTTATTTTTGAGAAAATTTTTGTTCAAACTTTCACTATAAGAAAAATCATACTTTTGTCTCATAATTGTTTTATTATATTAATGTGACTGCCAATTAAAATATTACTTTAAGGTGCAACTTATGATTATGCAGCCAAGAAAGCCCAAACCAAGGCCTGTATGGCCCGAGGGAAGCGTATAACAAGCTCAGCACGAGCCCAAGCCTTCATTGGGTCAAGTGCAAGTCAAACCCGTGAAAATAAGGTATAGGTGGCAATCATTTTGGGCATTCAGCTCCTTGAAATTATGGTAGACTGTTTACAACGGCCAGATGTATTAGAAACTGATTTTTGGTAAGCTTATGATACATCGCCTCATTACCTTCAAACCCAATAAAATAACTCCACATGTAAGGAAATGCCATATCAATTTGACATGTGGACAAAAAAATTATTAAAAGAAAGAAAGAGGTACGCAGGTAGCCACCCGCCACCCTAAGGATGGCGTGGATCGGTCGCCCCATCTACCCAAGTTGGGAGTGGTGGTTCACTAGCGAAGTGAGAGGCAACTCATCCAAGTCCTCATTGGTGGAGAGAGTGAGTGGATCACGACCTATGCCCTCCGTCAGTCCAAGGATGGGATTGTGGAGTGGTATTACCCCCTCCTCTATTGGTGGGTGTTTCAACCCACCCTCCTATACTAACAAATGACGTGGGTTGTGTAAAGGCGTGTGTGAGTCATGAGTCCATGATGCATATTCCCTGTCAGTCACAAGACAAGGCAATGAGACGACCTCACCTCCTTCACCAATGACAGCGTGGGTGAATGCACTCTTCATTAATAATAATGTGGATGCGGTGGAAAGACCTACATCCCTTCCATCGATGGTAGAGTGGAGTTGGTAGAAAGACCTACCCACACCCTTCATGCCACCCCTATTGGTGGGGGACGATGGATGGTCACCCTCTTTTTTTTTATATTATATATTTTTTTATAAACTTTTGTTTATCTTTATTTTTTGTCATGCGATAAATTGAGGTTGCACATGTAGAACTATTTTATTAAGTCTCACGTAGCCTTATACCTATAAAGCAATGATACGTATCACTTAAAGTTGATGTAGTCCTTCACCAAAACAACATATTTTCATGTATCATATGGCTATGGATAGCACAACAAATCAGCTTAGAAAATGGTAAGGGTGATATAGATGTATTCTATACTTATGTGTCACGATTTTATAAACTTCAACGGCTGGAGCAATTTGATAATAAAGCATACTTAAATCTCACGAAACTTTACAATAATTTTTCAAAATAATAATAATAAAAAGCCCCCAACAAAACATTTTATAAGTTCCTAATAATGATTTTATCACGTCACGGCACTGACAAGTGAAACCCATCTTTTTTGCATGATTGCCTTGAAGATGTTGAAATTATATATATATACACACGAAGATGCTAGATGTGGGTATTAAAATTAGAATGACGACAATACACGTTAATTTATTGTTAGGAGACCAGTAGTATTTTCAAAAGAGATATATACATAAACCAGATTAATTTATATAGAAAAACAATTTCACAAACCTATGAAAGAATTTTTTTATTTTTTTATTTTTACAAGTTACTTTGAAACAAATTAAACAATCATGGCCATGACTGTTAAGGTTTTTATTTTCTCAAGACAAATATATTAAAAAATAACTCAAACACTTGTAAAGATATGAAATAATATTAACTTATTCAAATGATATTTCAGATTAAAAAAAAAATAACATCCTTCAAAATATATTAATAGAACAATGACTTTGAGCCTACAACTAACAACTAGGAGGAAGAAGATTGCAAAAGAGGTAAAAGGTTATAGAGATTGCACTGTAATTATAGCATAATAAATGTAGGGCAAAATTATGCACATGGGGAAAGTGGCCTCTTCTCTTTATTAATCCATTGTTTGGAAAATTTCTTGATAGGGCTTTGGGAAATTTTGCCTAAATTTAGTTATAACTCTAGGTGTTTTTCTCTCAAAAATATCGGGAAAAATTATTTGTCGTGGCCAAGCAATTGTCATGGAGAGGAGGAAATCGTGTACGATTTAGGTACTCTTCAGCCATTAGGGAAGATGAGCCTTTTATTGGGCTCTTATAACTTATTCGAATGGCTTTAATGAGATTTTGAACCCTTAGAGGTGGTCCAACGTCTTATTCGAATGGCTTTAATGAGATTTTGAACTCTTTAATAGAGGTGTTCAAACATCGTGAAACCTTTAAAACCCCATGTGATTGAGTTACGTTACTAATCATACCAATAAGATTATTACAATATCCTTTAGGATACTACAAAGTTGAATTATCAATCTTCTATTTGTCAAAAAAAAAAAAAAAAATCAATTTTCTAAAATTAGGCATAATAACAAATAAGCCCCCTTCAATTAAATTACTGTTAAATATAACTATCTGAATGACACGTGTAAGGTACATGATGTTCCACTAACTGAAACCAAAAAAAAAAACTGAAACCAACATACAGTTACAAATCTATTCGAGCATTTAATTAGAGTAAAAAGAAAAATAAAGAAAAAAATAAAAAATAATAATCTCTCTCCCTCCGTCCCTTTCTCCTATATATACAGGATAACGATATACGATCCGCGAAGAGTTTAAAAAATTATTCCAGAAGGAGAAAGAGAAATAAAGAGAGCGATTGTGATTTTGATTGTTTCTGTGTGTTTGTGTGAGTTCGCGCGAGAGAGATAGAGAGAGAATGTCGAGTACGTCGTCTGGGGAAATGGCGTATGTGGAGCACACTGCGGGTGTCAATGGCCTCCACAAGATCATTCTCCGCGAGGTTCGTGGCTGTTCTGCTGAGGTACCATTCGTTGAACGCATGCTCTCTATCTTTGATCTTTATTTTCTTTATCTTTTCATGCATAGTGTTTTGTGCTTATTTCATTAGTTTTCTTGTTCTTGGATTTTGGTTTTGGATTGATTTTGCGTTGTGTTTGAGGATTTATGCACTGCTACACATCAGTATTTCGTGCCAATGTTGAATCTATCAATGTATTACGGAGCTTGATTAATTTCTTTAACGTTCTTCTTCTTAATGAATGGGACTGACAATTTTCTCTGTAATTATGTTCTGTTCATTCTTCTGCGTGACTTTGCTGTGATTGTCCTTTGATGGATGTATCTTATGCCAAATTTTGCAACCTTGTTTTGCGACACTGTATGTGATTTTATGATTTATTTTTTATAAGATATGTGATTTTATGATTTCACACGAGGTGAACAGAAATTTGGAAAGAAAACTATGTTATGGGGGGGATCTGGATCGGAACAAGACTGCTTCATGTGTAGGTATTTTTTTCTTGCTTTGTTCTGTTAACGATCTACCTAGATTGAACCAGAGGGGCTGCATATGAGAAACTCTGCTGATTCTTCGGATGAGTTGGCAAAGTTTGGAGTGAAATGAGGAGAAGATTTATGACGATATTGGCTGATTTAGTTACAAAATTCACCGCTTTTCTTGGTACTTTGGTACGCAGAATGAAGTCAAAGTTTGACATGAGAGTTCAGGCATTTTACTCTCTTTATTTCTGCAGGAAAACATGTGGAAAATTTTGTGTAAATCCTTATAAAATTTTGATTGATTGCGGTGAAAGAAAACTATTGACAGATCGAAAATAGGAAGCAATAAAAGTTCTAGGCATGCAAAAGCAGACTCGTATTACTGCCTTGATAAAGATTCAAATTGGACTTCTCTTTTAAATCAGCCCCCTTATTTTATGGCGATAATTATTTGATTGAGATTTTTAAATGCATTGAAAAGTTCTAATTACTTTCATTATGTAAATGCTGCCAATCCTTTTTCTTTTATTATGAATTACATGGTCATTATTTTTGAATTTTACTTAAATTTTTCTTGCTTGGTTTTAGCTTCTCTTTTCTGTTTTGGAGTTTTCCTATTTTTCATTATTTGATTCTTTTGCTTCTACAAGTTTAATCATACATTTTCTATATGGTTTTTAAATGCTGACTTGGAAATGTAGAATTGCTTGGGGTTAATGGCTTCATTTTTTTTTTAACAAATTGTATGGTGCCAGTAGGAGAAACGTGAATGAATTCTACTGGGGGGGGTAAATTTCAATGTTGTAGCTTGTGTGTGCAACTGTTGTGTGTACACTTTGCTTTGTGTCAAGCTTGTCATTTATTTATCATTTTTGGTGCCAAAATACTCCTGAGAGGCCTTTGTTGATGGAGATGGTGAATTAAACTGAGGTGCTCGAATGGCCAAGGAAGTTGAGGCATGTTTTTCACCGTCTGTGGTGGGGACATATTATATTTGTGAAGTTGGATGTGTGGGACCATATTTAAGTGCTTATATAATTTTCTTCGTTTCATAACTAGCTCTGCAATATTTATTCAGTAGCAAAATATTTTCTTTTGTGCCATATCTATGAGATGTTTCGTGAACATCATTCTTTTGTACCACTCTTATACTTTTTCCTTCTCTCTCTCTCTCTCTCTCCCCTTCACTTGCATACTTTTGGGAGCTCTTTTTTGGCTCTTTTCTGGTGTGTGTCGCCTTTTATGCAACCTGAACTGAATCCATCTGCACCTTATAATTGGAAGTGTAAATATGTAAGTCTATTAACATGGGGCAATTCGTATTCACTACCTTGTTCTGTATACTTAATTGAATCTTATCTTCAGATTACATATGTAAGTCTACTAACATGGGTGTTTCTGTTCTTGATTACATATTTTATAATTGAACTTTTCTTATTGTTTTTCTTGTCTGGTGTTGACAAGGTGATAGATGCAGCTTATTTAGACTCAGCTGCACTTTTTATGACTTTGTCCTTTTGGAACAGGTGTATTTGTACGGGGCTCAAGTTACATCTTGGAAGAATGAACATGGGGAAGAATTGCTTTTTCTTAGTAGTAAGGTACGATAAATGCATTATAATTGTTGTACAAAATCTGTTTAGCTGGAGATCGTAAATGGCATCAAAATTTATTTTTTATCTGGTTATTTTATGGGCGATATGTGGTAATTTTTTTTTTCTTGTGCCTGTTATATAACTCCTTCTATCACTAAATAGTTTTCCCATTTAATTACTTATTAAAAATTTGTTGGCCCATTTAAATATGCACAAATTTTAAGCAAACCAGTAATAAATGAGTTTCTGCCTACCCTAATATTATATGCCTGAAATCTTTCAAACATAAAATATATAATACTATTAGATAACTCTTCCTAATCCTAAAATGCTATTTGACTTAAATTACTTCACTCTTCTTAATTTGCTTGCCATTTCTTCTTGGGTGTCTTACCAAATGACTTCCAAGAAACATTCTTCTAATATTAAGTTTTTTCCAAAAAATCATTCTTATAATATTAGATAACATTATTAGGTGCCGCATCAAAATTCTTGGGTGTTGCCATTTCTTCCTAGAAGTTTTTGTATTGTGCCGCATCAAAATAAACTTAATTGTTGTTTTGCATTAAGTTTGCTAGCTGCAGCTCTTTTTTTTTTTTTTTTTTTCCCTACCAGAGTTTCTTTTATTTATGGTCTTTTGTCTGTTCTTAATATCTATGCTTATTGCAGGCTATTTTTAAACCTCCAAAGGCAATACGTGGAGGTATTCCAATATGTTTTCCTCAAGTATGTGGTTATTTTCTTTCAGCTTTTCTCTTCATTCATTATTTCTTTTCTTTTTAAAAAAAATTAAAAAAAAAAAAAAAAAATCTTCTGTATATGCAGTTTGGAATTCAGGGTTCTCTTGAAGTACATGGATTTGCTAGGAATAGGTTTTGGATCGTAGATCCTGATCCCCCACCTTTTCCAACTAGTAGCTCCAATAAGGCTTTTGTTGATTTAATACTTAAGCTCTCTGAAGAAGATGTGAAGATCTGGCCTCACAGGTGCATGACTCATTTTCTATAATATCTTTAATTATGTTGAAGGTTATCATGTAATTTCTTACAAGGCATTTGGAGCATGTTATTTATGCTCTATGGTTACCCTTTTATTTTTCTGTTCTTTTATTTTATTTTTATTCTTTTTATTTTTATTTATTTATTATTATTATTTTTTCCAAATGCGGGACAGGGAGCAGGGAGGGATAGTTTAGTGAGGCTGAGCATTAATTTTGTGTCATTTGTTTGTGAAACAATTATTTAGTTTATTGGAAAATTGTTCCTTTTTTTTTTTTTTTCTGACTTTAGGATTTTTGAAAACACTTCATATTAGAAGTAGAATGAACATATTAGAAAACTGTTCTACTCCTATGAGATTGTTACCTGTGCATTTAAATACTTGGAACTCTGATCTTTTGAGTAAATTAAGCATTGAACTAGTTGTCTTCATATTTATAGTTTTCTTGATTTTTTTGATCTTTTTCTAGTTAGGTGTTTCTCTTGTATACTTTTTGTGTACTTAGGTTGCGCATTTTCGCTTTTTAATAAATTTTGATTACTTATAAAAAAAGATCTATTATTTGTAGATATGAGTTTCGCCTGAGGATAACTTTGGGACCTGGAGGAGATTTGATGTTGACGTCTCGTATTCGCAATACAAGTACAGATGGAAAGTTGCTTACGTTCACGTTTGCATATCACACATATTTTGCTGTTACAGATGTCAGGTTTTATCGCGATACCTATTCTTTTTATCACTTCAGTTATTACTTTAGTAGTTTAACTCCCCACTCCCCCTCCCTGTATTCTCTTTTCTGTAGGCAGTAAAATATCTATCAGCATTGGATGTGTTTTAACATTTCACATGCTTCTATCTATCTCAAATTCCAAAATTTTCAAAAATTGTCTCATCAAATTGATTAATTTGGGACTTATCCAGAAATAAAAATGATAACTTTATGAAATTTCAGATGTCATGCATATCTAAATTGATATTTCAGAGGGAGGCATATGGAGTGGTAGTTTATGTATTGTAAAGATATGTCGTGGACATGGTTGGGACAATAGTGATAGTACATTTGTTAAAGGGTCAGATTCTTGACATATTCTGATGGGGCTATTTGTTATTTCTGGTGAGGATGTAGCCGTATTTCCCTTGCATGATTAGCTGGTCTTCCTCTGATAATTAGTTTTTCCATTTCTAAATGGGTAAAAGGAGTGGTGACATGTCCTGTTAGTATGAAGAGATATATATTGGAGACTACAGGTTGGGGTGTAGTCATTCTAACAATGGAAGAATGACAAGTGATTGCAGTGATACCAAACAGTACAAATACTAAAATACAGAGACATAGGAATGTCAAGAAGAATCTTCCTTTATGTTATTATGAACTGTTACTCCATTGCAATATGTAATTGTTATTAGATGCTTAACTTTTTCTCTATAAGATAAAGTTATCTATTTAATTTTAGGAATGCTGTGTGCTATTGGTTTTATGCAAAGTATCAAGTCCACAGTTTAGATCATTCATATGCATCCCCTGATTTCTTAGAAGATGTTTCAACTGTTAATCTATGTATTATGTTGAGGATTAACAATCAATCCTTGTTTATGGGAAAACAAGACTTGATCATATTGGAATACTATCTTATACTGATCTAGGCACTTCTTGTTATCTATTAAGCAATGGTGTATTCATCAAAAAAATATTAAGCAATGGTGCATTTGTGAAATTTTGTGACATAGACAAACCTTGTCTATCCTCGCTAAGCTTCTGTTTCTTAATCAGGCTCTGTGTTGGGAAGACAATCCTTTTCCATAATTCAGCTAGTTGTGTCTCCCGCGTGAAGTTGTATATGCAACTTCATCCATTTTATTTTACACACTAAATTTTATGAAACGGCCAATTCAATCTCACCATGTTTGGGCCCTAGAAGAGAGATCAATTTATGTCTGGAGATGAAACAAACACCAATAACATTGTCAGACGGCTTAATTCCTGTTGTTTAACTACTTGCAGAGTGATTTTTCTGATTTTTGAGATATATTTATTATAGATAGTAAAATACCATCGTACGGAAGAACTTTACATCATAATCATGCAAGATACCTTAAGAAGCTAGTTTGGTTTCATTCATTTCTATTAAATCTGCTGTGACTTATACTTGTGATTGATGCTCTAAGAAGAGTTCAGGAGAATGTGTTTTTTTTGTATTTTGCTGCAAATTAACTATCATGTTCTTCTATTCAGTGAAGTTCGGGTAGAAGGCCTAGAGACCCTGGATTATTTGGATAACCTGCAGAATAGAGAGCGATTTACAGAACAAGGAGATGCAATAACATTCGAATCAGAAGTTAGTACTGGTTTGAATGGGAATGCTTTGGATTTTTCACTGTCATTTTGTTCAAATATTTATTAGTTGCTTCTTTATTTACTCTTTTGATGGTAAAGGTGGACAAAATATATCTCAGTACCCCAACAAAAATTGCAATTATTGATCATGAAAGGAAGAGAACATTTGTTTTGCGGAAAGATGGACTTCCAGATGCTGGTGAGTTGAGTCCCATCCACGCGCTCTGCTAGGTTTTGAGTTTTTGCCATTTATATAGCTACCATAGCAAGCTTACCCTTTTCTTGTTTTTTTTTTTTTTTTTTTTTTTTATATATTTTTTCAAAAAAAAAATATTAAGTAGATAGGAAGCTATGCTCTGATAAGAAAATATTGGGAGTACAAACTTTTTATGTGCAACTCCATGCTACTTGTCCTGAAGTTATGAGCGAGCCATTGGTTGGTGGCCAGTCAATATACCATACTAGTTAGGATAACTGTTTAGGAAAGTCTTGGTTTAAACAGATAAAAACTTACTACTTCATTCAAGTGCTAAAGCTCTAGTCTGGATCTGTAGAGAAGTTTATTCAGCTCAAGCTGTGTCTTATGGAAAGACCTCAAGATTTTAGAATGAGAAAAATGGCTTTTTCTGCTGTTATTTGGTGAGGTTTCCCCCTCCCTTTTCTAATGAGGACTGAGGAGAACAAAGGATAAGGCAGATATAAATCATGAATTTCTGGGGAAAATTTTTGCATTTTGCTTTACATGCCTTATAGCAACGTTGGTATCAGATTCTGTGTAAATTGCTTTACACACACACAGAGAAGGCACCACATGTTTGTCTTTAGCATTACTACGAAACATGGTTGATTCTGGTGTTATAAGTGTCTTTCTTTCTGCAGTGGTTTGGAATCCATGGGATAAGAAAGCAAAGGCAATTCCAGACTTTGGGGATGCTGACTACAAGCATATGCTATGTGTTGAGGCTGCTTGTGTGGAAAAGCCCATTGTACTGAAACCTGGTGAAGAATGGAAAGGAAGGCAGGAACTATCTGCTGTTCCTTCCAGTTATTGTAGCGGACAACTTGACCCTCAAAAAGCACTTCAAGGCGTTTAAAGATCGACTATCCCAGTACATATCTTGTACAGGTACTTTACTAGTAGAAAAGATACAATTGTACTGCAGTTAAGGCTACTTTTGTTTTGACATAAACTGGTTTCTGAGAGAATGTTTTCGTTTGAAATATTTTTGGGAAAAATCACTAATTGTCCATTCTTTGGGTTGAGACACCCTTCAAATAAAATCGAATATATTTCCCATTTGTTTGGTTGGTACGAAAAATATTTTCCCACTATGATTGAAAACCATCCGAAAACCTATCAAGTTCACCTAACAATGCCAAATACCATCACCAACAATTTACAAAAAAAAAAAAAAAAAGGGCAAAAAAAAAAAAAAAAAAAAAAAACCCACTATTCAGTTAAAAAAAAAAAAAAACCCCACAAAGACCTACAGACAGGGAGAGCCTTCTGCTTTTTTGTCTTTTAGGAAGAGGGTGAGGGAGAAGTTGTTGGGAGGCTGCAATAAAAGGGGTGGGGAAATTGGGGGTGAGAGATTATGATGGGTAATGGAGGATGATGAGTCACAGGCAAAGGAAGGTGATGCTGAGATATTCGGGGTGGTTAGATTCTTCTATGGTGGTGGGGTTTACCATAAGAAGGGTTGGACTGGTGGGCGAGAGAGACAAATGGGGTGGCTCCAAGGGGAGGGTTGGCAACTGGGGTGTGTGGTATTGCAGTTCAGGGAGGTGGTAGAAAAGAAGGGGAATTTGTTCATTGACCAGAATTTTTCACCCACATCAAACACTAGAAAATATGGAAAACGTTTTCTGAAAAAATGCCAAAACAAATGCAACTTAAGAGCATCTATGGTTTTAGATGAGAACGAGTGCATGTAAGTGACTGAGGATGAGGTGCAAGTCCTAAGTACAGGGTTTTAGTTACCATTTGCTTTCATTCATGTTGAGGATTATGCATATATCTTAAACTTTAAAGAGATGTATTATATGTTGAATGAGTTATGGATTGTGAAGCATTAAGCTCCCTCATATTTGAAGCATGATTTTGCATCCTCCTATTGTAATAGCTTGATTTGGTCAGAGTTTTGTGTATTTAAGGGTCAGTTTGGGTTTGTGATTTCAAAAAGTGCAATTAAAAAATAACGATTTTAAAACATGCCACTTCAAAACGCAATTCAGAGTTTGGTACATCGCAGTTTGACCTTTAAAATCGCAGTTTTGCTTTTAAAATTATACATTTTTAAAAACACACTTCCAACCGATACACTTTCTGCAATTTGGTTTAAAATCGCCCTTATGGCCTGCGAAATCGCACTCGAAACACACTCTAAATACTGGCTTTTAATAGTTTTCCAGGTGGATAAATTGTAATGTGTTAGGTTGAGTTAAGTGCTGGGGAACTGTTGGACTTTTTGTAGTAGGGATAAACCTATGACATTTTCTGAGTAAATGAGCATTAGTCAGAAATGGACTGAACCTGAGAATACAGATAGCTAGATTTTTATCTCTCTGCAATTTATCTTCATGTAGTTTTCTGATGTATTGTCTTTTTTGGGATGCCCTATAGTATGTGTGTTCAACCCATTGCACAATCTGGATTCATATATTGTATTTTGCGTCTTTCTCAATTGAACCCTACTAAGTTTGGGATTTAAGGATTGTTGCTAATTGTAACTGAATTTTACTGCAGGGTTCTTGTGCAGTCTAGATTTGGTGGTGTCAGTGAATTCTTGCCATGATATTTTTTTGGAGGGCAGATTCATTATTAGCAGAATTGTCTATAAAATGTCCTTGAAGCACTATTTGGTTGCAGAAAAAAGAGAGAAGGCAGTTCAAAAAGGGGTTGCTATAATAATTTGTATATATTATTAGGATCTACAAAAAAGAAAGGGGAAGAGAAGAAAGAAAACACATCAAGGCCTTATCGTTCTTTGCCAAAGAAATCTTTGGTTTTTGTTTTTTCTTTCTCTCCTTTCTTTTGTCTGAATGATAACTTTTTTTCTAATTTTTTTTTTCCTGAGCTTGCTGGATGATATCTATTTATTTGAAGAATATCGATTTTAACCCTTTAATTTTTTTTTTTAAAGGGAAAATTATTTATTTGATACCTGGAGTTTATGGTTGTACCAAACTGATACTTCGAATATCAAAAGTAGATAACTATTTGTGCAAAATTATTTATTTAGTCTATGTAGTTGTACCAAACTGATGCTTAGAGTATCACAGTAGATAACTGTAATTTAAAACAAATTAAGTCATCACCTACCAAGTGTCAATCATCAATTGGTTGTGACTTGGATTCAGGCATGCATCTAACTGTTTTTGTTAAATAGTTTACCCTAGATCTTTAAACTACTTTTGCTATCCCAATGATCAGTTTAGTACAATTACATAGACTAAATAAATAAATTTTCCTTTTATTTTTTCTATAAAAAAATTTTCCATCTTCTTGCATGACGTGATTACTTGCATGCGTGATATTGTTAAAAAATATTCAGTTAGTTATATTTAAAGGATATTTTTGTCTTTTTATTTTTTGTTTGGATAAAAATACTCTTTCAATATAACTAACCGGACCGGACTAAACTATATGCATATATTTGTTCTTCAATTTTTTTTTGGTAAGTTTGATAAACAATATTAGAACACTTGTTAAAATTCTGACAGCTTTACTATGAATAATAATCCTCACGCATCCGGGGAGTTAGGTAGCTAAACATAATTAAAACAATAGGACACTTTTTTCTTCATCTTCTTCTAATTGAAGAGGGGGAAAGGATTATAGTCTGTTTGAATTTGTAATTTTAAAAATCACAATTCAAAAATGGTTATATCTTGTCAGCTCATTTTTCGTTAACACAAAATCTTTTTATTTTTTAATATCATCGGTTGAAGTTCAAGTTTCCCAAAAAAGGAAATAATTCTTACTAAAAGCAGAAAGAAGTTTCCCACACAGGAAAATTACAAAAAAAAAAAAAAAAACCCGGAAAAAAGCCGTCGTTGCCCAAACAGACACGAAACTGAGAAAAAGAGTCAAGAGACAGAGAGAGAGAGAGAGAGAGTGAAACCCAAGAACCTCACTGAAAGAGCAAGGAATCAATCAAAATGCAGAGCGAATTTTAGAGAGAGGGAGAGAGATGCTCAAATGCAGGAAGAGAAGGAAGGAGCTAAATGTTGCTCATTGGTCAACGCGCATTCCAACTCTCTCTCTCTGTCTGAAAAACCCAAAATTTTCTCTCGCTTTCTCCAGCTCCAAACAGGTCAGAATTCGAATTCTCTGTCTCTCTCTCAAAGTTATCTGTGTTATCCCAAATCTCTTCTAAGTTTGAACTTCAATTCCAGAACTTATGCTCTCTAAGCTCTTAGTCGTTGCCGATCAATGTTATTTTTCCAATTTTCGTGAATATTTCCGTACTTTTAGCTTCTCCATTTTGGATAGAGTGAGGGTTTCGCTTTACGTGCTTTGAGGTTTCTTCAGGAACTTTGTGCGTTTTGTAGCTACAGAGTGTAATTACGGTTAGGGTTTCTCTCTGTTGAATTGGAAATCCAAACTGAACTTTGCCCTGATTGAAATTTGGAGGGAGAGTTCAAAAATATTTAAGCTTAGGGACTCGGCTCTTCTTGAAAATGTATTGTGCGTTTTCATTGATGGGTTTTGATCAAGTTAAAGGGGTGTATCTTTTAGGTATGTGGAGAATGGATTTTTGGATATGGAGAGAAAACCCCCAATTTAGCTAGGGTTTTGGTTAAAAAGAAAGTGGAAGTTGGTGGAGCATTGTGTATGGATTCTGTTTTATGAGAAATGAAACCACCGCCACATCAGCATTCGCGGATCAATCTCGCAGATATCAAAGCTCAAATAGTTAAGAGACTTGGGCCGGGGAGGTCGAAACAATATTTTTATTATTTAAGCAGATTGTTGAGTTTAAAGCTAAGCAAGGTAGAGTTTAATAAGCTTTGTTTTCAAGTTTTAGGGCCAGAAAATGTTCCACTCCATAATCAGTTTATTCGGTCAATTTTGAAAAATGCTTGTCATGCAAAAGTTCCACCGGCACCAACTCCTGAGAAGGAAATTCAGACATTTGCTAGTGATGGGAATCAGCCAAGTGTGCTCTACCCTTTACTGAATGGGGCTGTTTTTCCATCCTCACCTCCAAAGGCAAGGTCGGAAATTCTTGTTGGGTCAATTGGGAAGGTGGGTTTTGCTTCCCCTCAATCAACAGTTAGTGGTGATAATGCGATATTAGAAGACAGGGATTGTCATATATGGAAGTCAGTGCAGCAGCATCAGAGACTCAGAGAAACAGCAGATAGTGAAGGAGAGGTTTTGCTTTCCCACTCTACTAAATTGAATCTAATAAAGGGATCAACAGATAGTGTAGTTTCTGTACATAGTAAAGACCAGAAGGAAGTATTAGTTGTTGAAGATGGAAAAGAAGTATTCAGTAGAAGTGCACTCCAGGCCCCACTTGGGATACCGTTTAGCTCTGTTAGTGTGGGTAGGGTCTGCAGAGCTTTTCCTTCAGCAAGCATTGATAGATGCACTAGCTCATATGATAGTGGTGGATTGCTTGAAACCAATGCACTTAGGGAACGGATGCAGCTCATTGCTGCAGCACGGGGCCTTGAAGGGGTGTCAGTGGAATGTGCCAATTTGTTGAATAGTGGGTTGGATGCTTACATAAAAGGGTTGATCAAGTACTGCATTGAATTTGTTGGGGCTAGATGTGGACGTGACTTGTCAAAGAGCAGTATCTACAAGCACCAGTTTCATAAGAAGCTTGTTACTGGTGTCTTGCCAGGTCTTCATTTTCAGTCGCAATGTACCAATAGGCCTTTGGAAGGCATCCAAGAGCAGGGACAGCATTTTCTGGTTTCATTGCTAGATTTCCAGGTGGCAATGGAGCTGAACCCACAGCAGCTTGGAAAAGACTGGCCATTGCTGCTGGAGAAAATATGTACACAGGCATCTGAGGAATAGTATTTCTGGAGCAAACATTTCTCCCATATGTGATTGATTTAGTTACTGACTGGTGTGAATGGTGATAAAGGTCTGACAGCTCTGCTTGGGCATCATGATAAAACTCTGCCCGTAACAAGTTGATTGGAATCATCACAGGATTGTTCTCCTTCTTTAAACATTGCTCTTGATCTCAACTACCACATTTAACTGCAACCAGTCAGAAGGGAGTCGAATAATAACCCCCCCTGTTTTGTTGCCCTGTTGTATCCTTAGCAAAGTTTTGTTTGTTCCAGCATATCTTCAGCGTTTTTTGTAAATTACAGCCATTGAGAAGATACTTTTAGAACAGTTTTGAAGGAATAATATGTCTAGCTCAGTAGGTAGGTAAAACTATATCATGTAAAAGTTCTTGTGTGTGTATTTCAGAATTTAGAATTGGTTGGATTCTTGAATTAACATCACATTCTCAAAATATTTTTCTTGATGAGTTAAGAAATTGCTTTACAATTTCAGTTAAGTTATATATATTATTTTGAGGACAAAGCATGGGTTTTATGCTATACCAGTCTTTAGCATGTATTCAACTCAACTCAATTAATACCTAATCCCAGCTAATTAGGTAGGCTTAATTGATAGATGCCACTAGTATGTCCTCTTGGCCATCTAAGTGACGATGTCTGAATGAGCATCCACCGGAAGACGAGCATTTATACTATGATAATTGGCAATCATGATATTCTCAATGATTTCTGTTAGCAAAATCTAATGTTCTGTTGTTGGCTTGGTCCCCAGTCACGGGCATATTTTAGTGACAATTATCTGGTTTTCAAACGCCAATCAAATAATTATGTATTTGGGGTTTTGGACTTTAAATTCAATTTAAATATAATGGTAGTGTCATTGTGCTGGTTCCACCTTGTGATTACCCAAGAGCAGGCTAGTGACTTCAGAATGGAGCCTCATGTTGTGAAGAGAATCATCATTTGTGGAGAGATTTGGGATGCAATTGCTCAAGTACGCTATATGTGTAGTAGTTTGGGATCTCACCCTAGCTAACAGGAAGCCAACATGTGTAGATATGGGATGCAATAATTTGGTTGGTTACTTGGTTATCGCTTATCAAAAACATTATGGCTGATTACCTGTTAATATTCTAAATGCAGGTGAGAGAAACTGGTTCAGAAACTGTACAAAATTACCAATCAGAAATCAGAAAGAAAATGAATTTAGAACGATGAAATGAAAATTTTCCATGTATGTTTCCTTTGGATGTGCTGTCATCATAGCTGGGGAATCTCTTCATAATAAACTAGTGTAGGGTATTTATTAGCTCACCATAGCCTACTGATTTTATATTGTCTTTTATATATCTTTACTAATCTGCAATTTTTGAATAATCCAAGAAATTCAGTTCGTTATGGAGTTGACTTCCATATCAGATGTTTCCTTTACCCTTATTTGACTGAATTATCACCTCTAAGAAAACTTATGAGCATCTTTAACATTTGGTCATTGGTTTGTTGTTAAAGTCCTCATGGACTTGGAAGTTTATGCTGGTGAGTTGAATAACTGGGAGGCAAGAGTGGTTGGCTATGAATGGTAGTACAGTCTTGATTGTGACTCTAGCACTCAGACATTGTTATCAAATATTTATGTACTGTTAGTTTAAAGAATGTGCTGGTGAATTTAAGTTTTGTATTATCTTTAAGTTAATTAAGAGGCTTAAGCATGCATATGATTTCTAAGTAGAGACAATTGGAGAATATTCAATTTTCTTAAGTTGCTAAAGTGGATTTGGTTAGTTCTGCTTGAGTTCAAGAAAAGTATATGAATCACTGTTGAGAGCTGGATTAGATTTATTGTGAGACATAAGATTGATCCCATTGGACTTGCAAACAAATATTGTCTCATCGTTTACCTCTCTTTTAAGCATCCTGACTGCACACACCAAAAGTTATGATTAATCTCCTCCAAATTTTAGGTTGTGCTTATGTTGATTGGCTGTGACCCATACAGTCTGGGACTCTGCGAATGATTTCAGTATCACCAGCATGTATAGTAATCAACATTTTTCATTTGCTGTGCTGCTTGTTTGTTATATTTTTAGCACATTATTATCCTCTAATCCTTTATATTTAGTTATCCACTTATGCTTTGGATGTTCTTGCTTTGAGAAAACTAGTGATCAGCAAAACGGCTCACCGGGTTTGCTATTTCAGAATGAGCTGATTGTGGAATCAACAAAATATTATTATATTTACACACCACTTTGTCATTTGGTATCAGAGGCAAACCTGATACATATATCATAATATACTGATTGGGCACCCTAGCAAAATAACTATGTACCATGCCACTGCAGTGTCGGTAAAAAGACGATCTGATGTTATGTTGCTGGACATAAGCATCGTGTTATTACTATTTTATCATATTGTTTTAAGCATGATCTGCAGATAAGGATGATGGTGCATTCTGGTTAGACCACAGAAAAACCCTCCAGAAGGCCCGTTGCTTGCGCTTGGGATGGTGTTCCATCAGATACGATTCTGATCGATTCAGTATTTCCCACATCACCTGGACGTCCTGATATCCACAGGTTTGTACATCATTGTGAAGCTTCAAAAGCCCAGCACCTGCCCAGAACAAGTCCACAAATCTTGTTAGTGTCAATAGCTTTTATACTCATAATAACTTTAATAAAGCACTGATCCTACTCGCTGACTGCCACCAAACAAATTTAACACTAATGACCTGAAGCCCAAGTTCATGGAAAAGATATGATTCCTTTCAGTTGGGTGCTATTTATTTTCTTCTGCCCCTAGTGGTCCAGTGGTCCTAACGCCAAAGACCAGCTGCGGCGGCGGACCTCTTTTGGGCGTTATATGCGCACGAAGTTGTAGTTAAAATAATACTTTAAAGTTGTTCAGGCCATTACTAAAAGTGCCTTGGCATAAAGTTGCACTAAAAAAAAAGATGTTTGATCCCATCAGAACGCTCATCTTTCGGCGTGAGGGCGAAAGTATTGGTCACCACTTAGTAGGCACTTACCACTTGAATGAGTGGCTGTGGCATGGAAGAATTAGAAATTGGATTGTGTAGGTGGTAGTATGGGATCGGGATTGGCTGCATGTCTCTGGCCGAATTACGGTCTACCCGGACGACAAATGAGAGAGGTCCCCGATGGGCCCACTTGCCCGAGCATATCCGAACAGCCTGAGGTGCGGAGCTTACTTGCTCAGCAGGGGTTCTCGGAGCCCTCTCTCAATTGGTTGTCCAAAAATCAACATTCTCTACTTTAACTACTTACTTTTTATCTTTTCTTTTTTTGATAAATATAAAGAATCACTGCTACTCTGCCTTGGTTTTAAAGATTTGGGAGAAAATATGTTGGAATGAAATTTTGGATTTTATCAACTAAAACGGAAAGAATTTGATGTTTTAAGACCATCTATTGGATATGCTCCTATACTTTACAAACTAAACCAATAGTTTTACTTGTAAAATGTCATTATATTTTCCTATTGCAAAGACCAATAATAGTAGCATAGAGTCTTGAAAAGTATTATATTTCATATTTCTAGAGTTTTTGTTTTAATAAAAAAATAATAATAATAAAAAATTATAAAACCAGAGCAGCTTGGAGAACATCCTTCAATTATTATAACTTTTTCATTAACTTGGTTGATCATATTATTAGTGGCTGTGGAAATTACTACACTATTCATGAAGTGATACTTGATTTAGACCAATTCGTACGGACACGCAATTTCCTATTGTCTTCTAGTGAATTAGGCTAGTGGGATCTCTCGTCATTGAAGCTCTTTTAAGCCATTTTTTTCTCCTTGTTTTCAGTGATACAGACTACATATAGATGGTTTTGATGTATTGGCCTGTTGAAATTACATTCTAAGTTGTAAGAATGGTTGCTGGACCCTAATCAACCGACTGAGATTCCTTTAGGAAAATTGTAAGGGCTTTCTTGCTCCCGTTGAGGCTCTCTTACAACTCTGACCAGATTTCAGGGGCACGGGTAATTCCCGATCCTAAGATAGATGGATTGAAAAATTGGCTTTGCAGCTAATTATATTTATTTTAAAGTTAACCCAAAATTAAAACCAAAAAAGTTTACAGACATGAATATAATTTTTCTAATCATTTATCATATCATAAATGTTAATGACCTAAATTCTAACTAATATTGTCCCTAAGAAGTAGCTCAATCGACTGAAAATTATGCCTCATAAAGTGGAGGTCACTAGTTCGAATCTCTCTCTTGTGAGAACACGTCCAAAAAAAAATAATTCTAACTAGTATATTGAACCTACTACATGTAATTTTTCTAACCATTATATCCCAAAATAGTGCCCTTTTTCTCACTTGCAATATAATATAATTAGCGCGCTTATTAGTCTTACAGTTAATTTACGAATCAAATAAAAAATTAATAAATTAGAATTAAAGGATTTAAATTATTTGATTAGATATATCAAATTATAATTAATTTATATAATTTTATATTCACGGAAGTTTCAATATGATCCAAATACTAATTATCAATTTGAAATCCATAAGGTGAGAGTGGGAATGTTGAGAAGAAAGAAGTAGTACCTCAAAAGGGGACATATTTTTCATGAAAATTTTCAAACTCTCACACCTACCGTAGACTTCCCACCTGACATTCCGTGTGCGACAGAGAAAGTACAAAGCGTTGAAAAATTATGTTAAGAGCCAACAAGCAAAGGGACCGCCATGCCACGGTTTATCTTTTGGGAAGAAAAAAGAAGAGAGAGGAAGGCAAAGAATGGGGCCACGTGGTTAGGAACAGAAGAACCTAGTCATGGACTCATGCCTATTGCCCTTATTGAGTAACATGAAAGTCGGGCCAGCGAAAGAATCTTCGAATTAATATACTCTGGGAAATATATATATATATTTTAAAAAAACAAGTGTGTGAAAATCTTCTTCTGAACGCAAGAAATGGAAACAGAAAAAGGTAGGAATATGAGGAATAAACGAGAATAAATTTTTTTTTTTTAAAAAGGACCAAATTAGAATTATAGGTTTCTATTTTGTTATAATATATATATATATTTTTTCAATTCAATAAGAAAAATGGAATCAATAGGAAACATAGCGATTTCATTGGTATGGCGGCAATTGGCAAATGTTATTATAATTAGTTGGATTGAGAATTTCATGAGATTTTCTTTTTCTTAATCGGCTCAAAACAAATGAGTTCTAATCCCTACTAAATTAGAGTAGATTCATTTAATTAATTTATGATCTGCTAGCTGTATGAGGTATTATGCCCGGCCCAAAGAATTTTAGCAGAAGAAGAAGAAGAAGAAGAAGAAGGAGTAAAGAGAGTAGAGACTGACCATTTTTGCGAGCCTTAACGCGAGCAGAAACGGCAAGCCAAACACGCCTGACAGGGAAAAGCATATTGTGCCACAAATCCATCAACTTGTCTTTGACCTTAATTTTCTTCCTCTGCATTCGTCTCCTATTCCCTCCTCCTCCTCCAAGGCGAACCGCTATGCCTCTTAACCCGGCCAGACCTGTCCTTTCTATATCCACTTCTTCCTGTCTTTCTTTTTATCTTCTCTATATTCTCTCCAAGCACCAAAAGAGAGAGAGAGAGAGAGAGAGAGAGAGAGAGAGAGGGAGAGAGAGAGCTCTTGGCACCTCAGCTCAAGCGGAATAGCGCCCACCCGGGCTTGTCTGTTATAACTCTCTAATCAGTCTCACCGACACGTGACGGTAGGTTCTTTTATTCTTTATTAATTATTACTATTTGTTGGTATATCTATATCCAATACAATCCATAATTAATTGTAATTTACATTAATCTTATATGACACACTTTTATCTTACTTGGTCACTTTGTTTATGCGAGTAATAATCAGTTTTTAATTTTTTTTTTTTTTTAACAATAACTGATTGATTGACATTGACACATCAATAATATGGGATTAAAAAAATAAAGTGATTTACTACTTTCTCCTATAATTTATTATAGTTTAATTTGATTATAATTTTTTTTTACAAACTTATGTGGTAGTTCATGCAGCACAAATTTTGAAAAATTATTTAGTGGCTCATGTAGCACTTGTATTAAAAACGATACTCAGAAAAAAAAAATTAAAAATTAAAAATTAAAAAAAAAAAATGGTTGTATAGTATTATGCACCCATCAAAAATGTGTTTGAGAGCAAATTAATTTTAGTATAGATTTGAGTCTGGATTTATAGAATTTGGCTCTTCTATAATCTATATTTTTTTTCCTGATCGAAGACAAACAAAAGGGAAGGGTAGGATTATATAGAGGGATCATTGATTCTAATGGAAGATAAGACGAAAAGAAATTGGGAATGCTTTCAAATACAAGGTTAGTAGCCGCCCACTAGGCGAGGTGGAATTTTAAAAAAATACATATATGGGCAATTTTTTCTTGTTTGTATGACAAAAGAAAAAGAAGACATTTGGTAGTTTTATTCATAAAATAAAATCAAATAAAAAAGACATTGGTAGTTTTGACATTCATAATTATTGCATGCATAGTCTTATTTGCAATAAATTTACTTAATATGAATATGTTATATTTTAATTATCTTAATTATTAGAGTAAATGCTATGCATAAATTTTTTTTACAATTTTTAATTATTTAACACACTCCATTCACATGTGTCAAAAATTATAAAATATACATGTATAAGTACAATTAAGTTTACATTAAAGCATTTTTATGACCACATTTTATTCAAGAAAGTCTTAGGTGTTCTCCTAGTATTCTCTTAGTGTCATTCTAGTTATATGTAAATATTATTATTATTTTTTTTTTAAAAAAAAAGTGACACTTATTTATTTCACTTGATTTTTATATGATAATATTCACCTAGAACTAGGAGAAACATGAGAGCATTTAATATTTTCCTTTTATTCATGTGAGACAGTGGCATGTCAATAAACATTGAGACCAATTATTATTATTTTTTATATATTTTTTTCAAATTGAAACTTTTGTGAAAGCTATATGTACAAAGGGAGTGGTGTGGTATCAA
>NC_081547.1:2093733-2105704 GCF_901000735.1 Corylus avellana
GAATTTAACGAAAAGAAGGGTAGGGGTAGGATAAGGATAGCAATTTATATGTTTGCGTGGTTAATAATTCAATAATAAATATTAAAAAAATATTATGAGGTCTATTTGTCCAAGTAAATGGACATGTTGTCTAAAATTTACTTGGGCGTAAGAGTTCTATATTAATTTTTTCATATTTGTTGTACAAATTATTAATGATTTTGACAAAGTGAAATAGGAAAATAAGACAAGGTAGTTAGTGTCGTCAGTTCAGAGGCATCGGCAAAAGAGGTGGGCTGAGAAGGCGGGATGGACAGAAGCATTGTTGCTAATAATTAAAAGTGTGAGGCAGACGTTACAAGTCTAAATTTTTTTACTGTTGTATGACAGTTCTATGTCGACTATAATATCAATTTATAAGAAAATATAGTAAAATCTACGTTATTTCAAGCATTTTTCTTAAGAAATAAGGACAACTCAAATTCAATCAAAATACTAAATAAGTCAAATATATTATTTAAAAAAGAAAAAGAAAAAAAGTCACGAAGAGGTGAGTCAAAGATTAGTTGGATAATAATACAACTCAGAACCGACTTGAGCCCATATTTTGTATAGTCTAGACTGCTAAGATAACAAATAAATAATATAAATATAAAACATATTTAGTGCCATTTTAAAGAATTTGAACACCAAATGTCTTTTAAGTCTTCAACTGAAAGTTTGTCCATAAAAATAAAAAAAAAATTGTCAAAATTTTTGATAGAGCAGTGTAACGCCACACGTAGCGGAAGACTAAAGTAACTAATCAAAGAGTAGCATCTTTGATTATATAAGAAGAAGCGTCTTCATCTTCTATCCAAAAGATAAAACAAGCCCGTAGGCTAAAAGAAAAATAAAACTTTGCAGAGTATTTGAGAGTGAATTCTCTGATTTGATAATAATTCAAAATGAGTTTTTTCTTTTACATAATAAGTTAGCCTATTTATAAAAGAGAAATACTTGTAGAGAAATTAAATCTAATCATAATAGAGAAAGTAAATCTAATCTTAGTAAGAAAGTAAACATAATCCTAGTAACAATAGTAACCCTAATCATAATAAGAAAAATAAAATAATTAAAGCAAATCTAACCCTATTAAGGAAATAACGTCTTAATAAAATAAAAATAAAATCATAATATAAAAATTGACAATCAGTAAGAATCGTGACAATCTTTCCTTTTGTACATTCATTATCTGAGAACGGCTAAAATTATGATCAAGCGGCGATGCTCCAATATTATTTTTGATATTTTCTTTATTTTTATTTTTACCAAAGTAAATATCATCCCACATCACAACGTCACACGAAATTGATGTGGTAAAGTTTAGTAGTCATTGAATATTTCTTTTACCAATCAACAATGGCCGCCAAGAGTTACTTAATTTTACCATGTCAACTTTATAAAATACTCAATAATTGGGCTTTAGATGTTTTTTGTTGATATCTAATAAAATATTAAACAATTTACTAGTGAGGTGTCCGTCAAATTTAGTCTAGGGGCGTCAAAGATTAGTTAAGTAATAAATAAATGAATAAAATACTAATTAAAACCAAGTTTTTCATTTCTTTGAATAGAAAAAATTACTTTTTTATTTTTATTTATTCCCCGATGATGATTTGGATGAATCCTATACCACATTCTTCAAAGATATTTAGATCACATTCTTGAAAGATCTTTTTTTTTTTTTTTGTTTGTTCTTGCGGCCAATTCTCCGTATTAGCTTAGGCATGTTTTCTCTCTTGACTCTTCCAACATACGAAACCCCAAAAGTATATATAATAATATAAATCAAATGCAATAGTATATATCTTGTCGCCACCGACAGTTCTTCAGTGCGTGGATCATTCAGCTGCAATATTATTGTATATATATATATACCTCACACACACCTATAATATTTAATTAAAATATAAAGTAAATTGTAAAGTTAATATTTTTTAATTCAAGAATTATTTAAAAATTTTAAATTAATAAAAAATAATTTATTTAATTATTTAATTAATACTTACCAAAAACTTACAAATTGAACAGGGAAAAAAAAAAAAAAACGTCTTCCAGTTTATCTTATTTGAAAGACCTCATCACGTAAAAATCATTCAATTTACTTAAAGAAGTTAAATTATTCAGTTTTAATCAAATTATTTAAAGAAAACAAAATACATATAATTATCTCATGAACACTTAATTAGGTCTCTCATAAAATAATTATAATTAGTTGGGCAATTGATTATTGTGTTTTACTTAGAATTTAAAAAATCACGTCAAAAACTAAAAATTAAATTTGATTATTACTGATATGACTTTATAACATGGATCATCACGTTAAATTTTAAAATAATTATAATAAAAATTATAAAATGTCGAATAATTTGTAGCCAAGAAAAAGATTTCCTCAACTCGTGCGAGTTTCGTCAACTTCAACTAAATAAAAAGTTGGGTGAGTGCGGTTCTTTTTAAGCATTTGTTTAAGTCTTGAAGCCTCCACACCTAATTAATCCTAACAAACATCATTTTTGGAGCGACAGGAGGCTGGATTTTTTTATTATTAGTCCTACGTGGGCCATTTCTCCTAACCACCTAAATCTTAATCTCATAAATATGATTTTATTAATTGTTCAATTAGCCGTAATTAATTTATAGTGGATAATCAGATCATACATTCAATGCTTAGACTTTTTTCTAATTTAAAGATTAAGATTTTGTTTTGTTACATTTAAATTTTACTAATTTAATTTGGACAATAAAATAGATATCTCCAACATTGGTCTGGATGAGCCTTAAAACCCAACATTTACAACACCCAATCAAAAGCTTACACATCAGCAAAAACAAAAAAAAAATGCACAAACTCAAGAAGAAACACAATACACTGGATTTTTTCTTTCTTCTTCTCTCTTCTTCACCTGATCTTCTTCTCTCTTTCTTTGATTCACCGAAAATTTTCTTTCCTCCTCTTTCTCTTCCACTTTCTCTCTTCTTCTCTTTCTCTCCCACCATGGGTCACCTCTCTCCGGGGTCGGTTTCCGGCCTTTAGGGTGATAAAATCCCTAAAGGGTTAACCTTCAATTTCTAAATTTTAGTTTTGAATCCAAAATCGAGTTTTGAGGCATTAAAAACAGATTTTGAGTCATTAGAAACAGATATTGGGCATTAAAAACCGGTTTTGAGGCGGATTTTGGGCGAATTTGAGGCGGGTCAAACCCGTGGGTCATGCCCCACGCCGTGGATCTCAGCGTCGGGGTGTGGGTCTTCTTGGGTTTGCCGGGTATTTCTCATTTTGATTTGGTGTGGGTGAGCTCATTTTCATTTTTTTGCATGTTTGTTGTTTGTTAAATGAATGATGTGGCAAATGGTGATTGGGTGATGTAAAAGGAGTGGTTTAAAGAGCAACCAAACTATAAGGGCTTTCAAGATTCTTTTATTATTAGTCCTACCTGGGCCATTTCTCCTAACCACCTTAATCTTAATCTCATAAGTATGATTTTATTAATTGTTCATTTAGCTGTAACTAATATATAGTGGATAACCAAATCATACGTTCAATGCTTAAACTTTTTTCTAATTTAAAGATTAAGATTTAGTTTTGTTACATTTAAATTTTATTAATTTAATTTGGACCATAAAATAGATATCTCCATTTCGCTTGAAATGAGATCATGATCCCTGACAATAATACTAATTAATACTAATAATGATGAAAAGTAAAAAGATATTCTTATAAAGATATAATATTCTTTCTTTGGAACATGATAAGACCCACAAAAGGTTCCACCAATTCTCCTCTCATGGTAATGGTATAGAGGAATTGAAAATTAATGCGGAAATAACATCATGCGACGATAATGATGACGTTAATAATAATAGGTTAATAATGTATTAATCCGACAGTAAACTGATTGTACCGGTCTATCAAGTAATCAACCTATTCTAACTGATTTATAGGCATTAGTGGGAGATATTCTTTGTTTGCATCTCGATTTGTTCGGATTAGGAAGTTATAATCCAATTCTGGGTATTAAATAAATGAGGTTACTTTTCCAATATAGTGCTAAATATAGAGCAGTCTTCAAGCCTGTCTTGTTTCAAAAAAAAAAAAAAGGTTTCATGTTAATTATAGTATTATACCTATTCATGTGATCATTATGGGTGGCAAAGACTAGCTTAATTAAATAAACTATATTCATAATTTAAGCTATATATATATATATATATTAGGGACATTCATGAGGTAAAGGATCCTAATCCCTATTGCGTGGGACAAGGATCCTCGTTTGAACGGGCGGGGATCCAATTAGTTTTATTTATAAGGGTAAAATTGACATTTCATATTGTTGGACAATTTTTCTCTTCAAATAAAACTAACTTAAACCGGAGGGGGTCCAAATTCTATTACGTGAGTGATATTTCTAACAAAATAAGAATAAATATACATATAAATAAGTTATAGCATGTTAGAATAAATGTTTAAATTCATCATTTCCTACAAGCTTTTAAGATAAGCATTAACATATTAATTAGTTAGTTAATATCTTAAGTAAATTTGTAATTCTAGCATTTTAAAAAGAAAAGCATCAACTAGATCATAACAACAGTCAACGGCAGTTTCGACACCAACAACAATAGCACTTAGTTGACTACATGACAGACATGTCGTGGGAGGAAGTGTAAAGATTATTCTCTCAACTTTGCAGAAAGTTGAAGTGAAGGGGTTGCTCAATTTCTTCATCATAATCAACTTTCCCCGTTGGGATTATTCTTGGACTGAATAATGTCAACACAACGAGATGGTATATCAGCAGGCCCATACCACAATTGAGCATAATGAAAAGAGCACCTTTGGTGAAAAAAAGAAAAAACATAAAGAGTCATAGCATTAAAGATAGTGTGTGCGCTTGTAAAGGAATGCCATTTCCGCCTATCATATTGCTTTGAATAACAACACAATGAAACATAATTTGATCCGCTCGAAGCATATTTTGAGATAGAGATTTTCAGTAATTTTATTGTTTAAATTGTTAGTAATTTGGACAGTAAGTATTAGAGTGCTTTTATATTTGAACATGTGAGTTCTATAAAAACTCTTTCATATTTGTTAGCAATCCGAACAGCAAATTGTTGGAGATTCGGATCCCACCAAACGAGTGCATGTACCTTATTCAAGACACAATGACATGATGTTTCAGTGATCACAAATGTAGAATATCTTGCAACCTACGTGTCGAAATGATGAGCACCCTTCTTTATCTCACATCCATGCTTTTGTCTTAAAACCAAATAGACAAGATAAGAACTGTAAGTAAGTGCTTATCCTTCTTATTGTAGCATTTGCAAGCAACTAGTCCTCATATTCCATTCCACTGCACTAATCAAGAGCCTCCTGCAATGGGAAAGTTACTTTCACTGAAACTTTTGAAAGGCATGACTGGTTTAGATGCTATAGTTTGGATTAGTGAGAGTAGGAAACAATCCCATGTTTAAAGTTAAGCATTGGATTCCATGAAATGTGGATTATCTGGTTTATTCTCACCACTAAAAATTGTTCAAAAGAATATCATGAACAACACCACCATTCCCCTCTGTAAGATTTTTATTTTATTATTTATTATTTATTTTTTATGTCAAACATATATATGAGAATATGGATGATTAGGAGTTACGTCATTCTTGACAAAGCAACAACATAAAATAGATTTGGGTTCAAATGATTTTGAAAACAGAACTTGTAGAAGTTACAAATTTCAAAATCCATCATTAAGAACAGGGCAGGATTTGATTAGAGGTACAAATTTCAAATTCCATCAAGATGGTGGGGAGTTTTAAACTCAGTTCTATAACAGGTTAAGTCAGTGGAAAAAAACCTTAACATATTAAATACATAAGAGCACTGTTCACTTGGGAAAAAAACCTAAACTTGTACGGACACTTGTTAGCATTTAGATTGCCACTTGTCACAATTCTAAACTATTCTCTTAAAACTTCTACTTTTATATATAATATATGATTCGTTGGATACAATACAAGACATCCACAAGTAAATACAATTTTTATTCTTTTGGCGAGAGGGAGTGGGAAGAATTAGGAAAGTAATATGAGTGAAAAATCTTATGGTTGTTGAGAATTTGCATTGGCAATAGTAGTGGTGATGTAGTTGATCATACAATCAAATTCTCGGACACCCTCAAAATAAGTGACGATAGTCAAAGACTTGCTGACGGGAGAACTATTCGATACTTTAAGCCAACAAAGGAAACTGCATAATGTTCAAAAGGAGGGCAAGGGTTTTCATATGAGTTTGGGGGTACCTAGAATGCTAATATGACCTTGTCTTATATAGAGGGTGAGTTTTGGGTCTTGGAAGGATTATGAAATATTTGAATTTTAGTTGGATTGAAATCACGACCTAGTTATCCACAGTGCGACAATCACTACATTCTTTTAGCGGGAGTTGCTGTCTTTATTTGAGTAGCGGTTATGCTATGGCTTGTCAAGCTATCCGGGATTCCCCTTCTAGGCAAATTCAATCGTCTATTCTTTGTTATGTTCCTTTGTGTTGGCTTTCGTTGTATGGTTGAGACTTGTGGTTCAAGCTTTATCATCCAGACCTGAAACCTAGGCTCCCAAATCCGTTTTTCCGACTTGGATTTGTCGAGCTTATCTGTGGTCTATCAAATAGCAACTGTCAAAGAAAGATTGATGGATTCCTTTCTATTTGTCCGTTGACAAATGCAAACACATTTACTCTCGTATTTGATAAGTACTTCGTATATCACTCATTTTGACATCATCATCTATGTTTGAAAGTGTACTTACTTATTGAAGGAGACTCGTAACAATAAAACAAAAGGCAGTGACAATACAAAAAAAACGTCAATTTTGATGCTTGTAGTGTGATTTAGGCTCCGCAAAATGACATGGTATAGTTGGTATAAACATCATATCATTTTTTATTTATTTGTTATAGGTGTTTTCATTTCATATAAACGCCCCCATTCCATTCTTCTGTCTTGTCACAGAATCTTTGTCGCATTATGGGGGTGTTGTTGATTCGTCATAATCATAGTCGACCTTGGAGCCACTTGTAATTGTCTTCAACCGATGCATAGTGAGGGTGAGGAAGAGCTTGGGTCAATGAAGGTGTCCCCATTGTCGTCCAATCGTCGTGGGGGGAGTGCAATCGTGCACTTCTCTCTTCAACTCGTTTATGTTTCTTCTAGAAGTCCATTACAATTTAAAAAATAGAACTTGGGTGAGCCACCAATTTCGTCTGGAAATAGTAGCCATGGTTCAATATGATGGGTGGGGCAACAAAACATTTTGCCATTCCATTATAACTCCAGTAAGATGGTCTAGCCGAGATAGGGTGCATTTCTGATTTTGTGTTGTATGGATTTACATGTAACGATATTAAAAACGAATCATAGAGGAAAGAAAAAAGAATATTCAACATTTTTTTTTTTTTTTTTAACTTATTGCCTAAATCTATAGGATTACCTATCTTCCCACAGTTTCTGACATGCTCAAACTTGTTTGACACAAGCTTAACTTTTTCCTGTAGAGGGATCTCAGTATAAACCAATGAAGGGTAACCAATCAATAACGTTGTACTCATAGAATAATAACATAACAGAAGACGTTCAATAAAGCTCTACTTTCTAATCATCAATGTTCTTCATGTATTCCTTGGAGAGTTTACTCTCCATTACCAGCTGCTGTTCTTTGAGCAGCGAGCACCCTGATTCAAGTAAAGCCTCCGGCGTTTGCTGTACAAACACATTGATGTCACCCAACTCATATACAAATTTTAGATATATCATATGATATTTGGAATAACAACACCACCAACAAAAAAATAAAATAAAAAATAATGAAGCTGAGTGCTAACAATAGAAACTACATAAATAACAATACCAGGAGAGAAACGGAGAAATACCAGTGAAAGGATGATATCAATAATACAGCAGTGTGGCTCTGGTTACTACTACTACTTTTTGAAGTTCTACAGAATTTCATTATATCATTTACTTATCGGATATTGTCGAAGGAAGCTCAGTTTTGTTGGGGGGGTGGGGTGGGGAGGGTGCACGTCATCGTGGTTCCGCCCAGGGCATTTAGGCTGTCCGTTCACAATATATACATGAATAGAAGCTTACAGTAACATGATGGCAATAACAATTATTATGGTTCTGTGTACCTTACAAGATAAGTAATATCGCAAACAGTTTCCTTCTATCACCAAAACCCTTTTCTAACATCAATCTAGTATCAAGCAGAACAATTTCCCTAAACATTTTAGTAAGTTTAAGGTAGATAGCAACAAATAACCCTTATATAAATATATACTATTTTCTTATATTCCTTTATAATAATTCTATGGAGAAAGATATACGGGTAAAATTTATAGGGCTCTACAATATGTACGATTTGCCTTTTAATATTCAGTTTTGACGGGAAGAGAATGAAGTCATTGCTCAATAAACCAAATTAATAAATTAACTGATCAACTAGAACTTGATTGATACTACAAGGATTTCTGGAAAAAGAGCGGATTTGGATAGAAAATAGTAGTGATATGATAATTACTCACCTTTGGGGGAGTGAATACAGGAAGCTTTTCATTCTTTTTTCGTCTAAGCAATTTGTCCCCAAGTTTTTCAACACCTCCAATATCATCGATCCACTAAAATGTAAAAGCAGTAAATAAAAACTGTACATAAATTTAACAATTTTCAAAAGAAAAATATTTATGCCTGTCTAGGTAATTATTCATACTTGAAGCCTTAAGTATGGACTAAATTAATAATATAGTGGCAGGATTTGCCACACAACAGCAGGAAAGAGCCAACAATTAACTACTTCCGAAAGACAAAGAAAATTAGCTAACCATATCCCAGAGAAAATTTTATCAAGTGCCATTCATGCAGGAGGTCAAGTCAACTGTAAGACCACAAAATATTGTGTATACCAGGGAACCAAAAAGGAATTTATTTTCAAGATTAAGAAGATTCATAAGTGAGTCAGCACAAGCCTCATTGTGAAAGAAGATATGAAGCATGGCATGGCACTTCCAGATTTAGCTGCAAGGAGACAAATAACTGCCTAGCATTTCTAATCAAATCAATCGTATCTTGTTATAAGTCATAGTCAAGGATATCAAACTGTTAGAAATTTATCCAAAAACAAAAAATAATAATAATGGAATTCAATAGGTGGAAAAGCTATAGAAATTTACAATCTTTGTGCAAGAGAATAGATGAGAAAACCCGAAAAAAAAAAAAAATCCCACAGTTTGCAAAAGTCTTTTCACAATTCAAAGGAGGATGTCATATACCTTTGAGATTGACTTATCATATGTTCGAGACCTAAGAGCTCCATAAAAATCCAAAGCTGCCCAATCATCAAAGTGAATGCGTCAATTAATAAACTAAACTAACAGAAATGGATATACACTTTAACTCTCACTCAGCAAGGTAAAACAAGGAACATGACTGTTGAGAACAATGAAAAAAAAAAAGCCCAAATATTTGTACAAGGACTTCAGCGCAATACATGAAAAACAGCCCAAACAGAACAACAATGTGCCAACATATCTGTTAGCTTAAAAACACAAGAAAAAGAAATCTTAGTGAGATCATAAACTGAGAGTTTGTTAAAGAGAAAAGAATTTAGAATTTATAACCATCATAATCCATGGAAATGGGCAAAGATGTAAGAGGAACCTATACAAAGGAACTTGATGCCAAAACAACAGCAAGGATAAGAAGAAGCAAACAAGCTTGCAACACCTGGCAGTTCTGAAATTGCTTTTGGAAGTTGCTATTTCTGAATAGAAACAGTAAAATTAGTTTAAGTGTATACTTCATCTCAATACTGGATTACTCTATCATATTAAACAGCTTTTTTTTTTTTTTTTTGATAAGTAATATTAAACAGCTTTTCATCTCAATTATGGAGGGTTTTCCACTTAAAATCCCTATTGCACATCTCCCTATGTATGTTTTTTCTGCTTCCTGTTTAAGGTGTGAGCATAAAGAATCATAGAGTGTATATTGTAGCTCAGTGCTACATATATGCATACATCTATAACATAATGTGTGTACACACATTTATATATTATCATGAAACCATACCCCAGATCGAAATGACCAAGACAATCATGAAAAAAAGGTAGGCAAGCAGATGTGTATAAGCATAGCTGCCAGCGTCCATGCTATCAGCTTTAGCTTTTTTATTTTTATTTTTTCAAAATTTTTAGGAAAGGACAGATCTAAAGGATTAGAGTCTCAAAACCATTACAAATGCTAGATTAAAGCAGTGATGTAATGGGTGTTGATATGATTGGTGGCTAAGAGATATGAACATTCTGATCGCCAGTGTTGATGACAGTAATGATTGAAGAGGATGATGAATCTGGCTTCATTTGAATGAGGATAGTGAAGCAAGATCGATGAGATCAACAAATCAAGGGGTTAGACAGATGAGATTAATGTGTTGAATGAAAAGTGGCACAAAGAATGAGATGTTGCTGGTAGATGAGAAGTGGAAGGAAGAAAGCTTCTGCAAAATTATGAGGATACACCTATCAAAGTTGTAGGTAGTTAAGATAATAAGGTTATTTTTGTTTTTGTCCAATAAAAGTAGGGACATTGTTATCCTCAACATAAAGGTGGAGGCAAAGCACCAAAAGAACAAGGAAGTAAAATTCCTACAAGCAGGCCACAAAATTAAGCTTGATGGACCAAAATGAAAGAAAGGATTAAGGGCCAGTGGTATTCAATATATTTAAATGTTCCCCAAGTAAAAACCGTGTTGATTTGATTAAATGCACATTTAAGTACGTGAGCAAACATAAAACCTTTAGACCCTTAGATATCCTTCTACCTTTTTCTCTCGAAATAACTTGCATAACAGAAAAAAATGAGAAGGGAAAGTATAACCAAGTGTCATGATTCAGACCATCAAAGAAGAACTACCACAGAGAAACCTCAAAACCTGTAAAAATGTAGAAAGTAGAGGACTAGAATAATAAAATTTGACTGGAACTCACAACTTAATGTTTTATAAGAAGAATCACACAACTGATGACAATGATGAAATGGTACTTGCTCTAATCTGGAAAACCTATGCAAGCATATTGCGTATATTGGTAAGATACAATAATAACATCCAAAGTTATTGTCATAGGGTTACCTTCAAATTTCAATGACTTCCACGCACTACAGAAGTTACAGAAAAGTAAACAAATCAGAAAGTACATGAAAAACAGAGTATTTACCTTGATTAGGAAATTTGTCCACTATTCTTATAACATCATCCCTAGAAATGCCATCTTTCTCATACATTTGATAAACAATATTGACGATATCTTCATGATTAGGCTGCCTGTTTCACAAGCAATATTTCAGAAAAGGGTTGGATGACATAGCTCTGTTACTTCCACAATGAATCAGATTTCTAAAAATCACAATGTACACATTGCCAATAGTTGATACCGCATGGTTAAAAAAACATATCACAATGTACACATTGCTAACAGTTGATACCACATGGTTTAAAAAAAACATAGTAGGTAAAAACATGACAGAACAAAGCAAAGAGCGTCCTTTGGTTAGTTTCTTGGAAGGTTTTAGCTGGCAAAACTTGGGGAGTATGAGGGATAGGTATAGAAGCTAGAACAATTGATTTGGATTGGAATAGGTTTAATCACAATGAATTTTTATGGTAGAGAAGAGTGGTCAAAGTTACAGAATTAGGGTTTAAAGGATGATAAAGTTGTTAGAAATTAAAGAGGACGAAGGAGAAGAAGACGAGTTTCTAGGCTTCAAACACAAATTTCACAAATTTCCTAGCATCACACCCAGGTTTTCCTCGGTATCATACCACATTAGATTTACATCACACAAACCTCAAAGGGCATATTTGCTTGAAATTTCTCAAAGCTATTTGTGAACAG
>NC_081547.1:2105804-2154897 GCF_901000735.1 Corylus avellana
GGGTGTCCTAAAAGATATGGCCTCCACTTCTTTACTGCTGCCACCAAAGCAAGCAACTCTTTCTCATATGTAGACATCAACAAAAACCTTCCTTTTAATACCTGACTGAAAAAAGCTATTGGCCTCTGTTGTTGCATCAAAACTGCCCCAATTCCTCTACCTGAAGCATCACATTCAATTACAAATGGTAAATTGAAATCTGGTAAAACCAGCACCGGAGGACTCACCACAGCTTTTTTCAATTCTTCAAATGCTGTTTCAGCCATTTCACTCCACTGCCAAGCATTCTTTTTTAACAAATCAGTTAATGGTGCTGCAATAGAACCATAACCTTTAACAAATTTCCTGTAATATCCTGTAAGACCTAAGAATCCCCTTAAAGCTTTCAAAGACTTAGGTCTAGGCCACTCTGCCATAGCAGATAACTTCTTGCTATCAACCCTCACTCCTTCAGCTGAAATCAGATGACCTAAGTAGTCAACTTCAGAGCAGCCAAATCTACACTTACTTCTCTTAGCAAACAACTGATGAGACCTCAAAACTTCCAAGGTAACTTGCAGATGTTGCAAATGTAGATCCATATTAGGACTGTAAACCAAGATATCATCAAAAAACACCAAAATAAATTTCCTCAAATATGGCCTGAAAATGTCATTCATCAAACTTTGAAAAGTTGATGGTGCATTGGTTAAACCAAAGGGCATGACCAAGAACTCATAGTGACCCTCATGTGTTCTGAATGCTGTTTTATGTACATCTTCCTTCTTCACCCGAATCTGATGATATCCTGACCTCAAATCCAACTTAGAATATACCCTAGAGCCATGTAATTCGTCCAATAACTCATCAATCACAGGAATAGGGAACTTATCCTTGATTGTTTCATTGTTTAAAGCCCTATAATCCATACACATCCGCCAAGAGCCATCAGCCTTCCTTACCAACAACACAGGAGAAGAAAAAGGACTTTGAGATGGCTTAATAACCCCCGACTCCAATAGCTCCTTAACTATTTTCTCAATTTCTGTTTTCTGAAAGTACGGATACCTATAAGGCCTCACACAAACTGGTTTAGCTTCTGACTTCAACACAATTGCATGGTCTTGAGACCTATGAGGTGGTAAACTCTTAGGTTCAGCAAAGATGTCAGAAAACTCAGCTAGTAAACCTTCCAATTCTGACCCTTTAGGTACTGCTTCTGTATCCTCCACACTGTCAAGCAACTGTAACAGCAATCCTTTCGAATGTTTCTGCATAGAGTTATCCATTTGTGCCTCCTCCCATAATTGTGGGGCAACCAACCCTTGTAACAAAATTACTTTCTGCCCCAAAGTAAACTCCATGGTTAAATCTTTGAAATTCCAAGTGATTGACCCCAAGGTTACCAACCACTGAATTCCTAAAACCATGTCACAACCAGCTAACATAATGACAAATGCTTCAGTTAAAAAAGAGAATTCCTTAAGCTGAACTGTCAGATTAGTGCACTTCCCTTCACTTAAAATCTCTTCCCCATTAGCCACCTTCACTTTGATCCTCTGCTCTCTACATATTGA
Source organism: Corylus avellana (assembly GCF_901000735.1). Lineage (NCBI taxonomy): Eukaryota > Viridiplantae > Streptophyta > Magnoliopsida > Fagales > Betulaceae > Corylus > Corylus avellana. The sequence continues at coordinate 2,107,361 of NC_081547.1, forward strand.
CATACTAATTTTCTTGCAGATTGAGGAATCTACAAAATTATGAGTACTGCCACTGTCCACTAAAATCATAATTTTCAAAGTTCCAATCCATCCTACAAGTCTCATAGTTTTAGGATGTTGACTGCCTGTAATAGCATGTAAAGAGGTTTCAGGATTCTCTTCAGCATAGCTAACCTCCATCAAATCCTCCTTCTCCATTTCCATGTTAGGTAACACCTCTAACTCATCCAATCCTTCTAACAGAAAGAGTTTAGGGTTTTGGCATTTATGCCCATATTGCCATTTAGCATCACAATTATAACACAATCCCTTTCTCCTCCTATCCTCCATCTGTGCTTGAGAAATTTTTTGGACAGGAACTGTGGCTTTAGGAGTTCCTAAGGTTAAATTCTGACTATTAACCCCCCCACCCCGTGGTATGCTAGGGCTTGAAAAATTTCCACCAGAACCCTTAAACCTTCTCCCATTTAATACATGTTCTTCCTGAACCTTAGCCAAACCATAAGCTGCTAACAGGGACTGAGGCTTAAACATTCGAACAGGAAGCCTGATTTCATCTTTCAACCCTCCTAAGAAACAGCTCACCCTATTGTGATCATCAATTCCCCTCACTCTATTGGACAAAGCCTCAAATCTCTCCTTATAATCATCAACACTAGTGGTCTGTTTCAGTTTAGAAAGAGCTTCCATAGGATCATCATACCCCGAAGGTCCAAACCTTTCTAATAGTGCCTGAGTTAAAACAGTCCAATTATGCAAGCAACCCGACATTTCCATGTCTTGAAACCAAACTAATGCTTTGCCTTCCATATGAATAGAAGCAAGCAAAAACTTCTGGTAATCAGAAGTGTTATGAACATGAAAGAATTTATTGGCCTTATAAATCCAACCAGAAGGATCAATACCATCAAACTTAGGAAATTCAATTCTTACTGACCTGGTTATAATAGCCAATTGATCATCCCCTTGTTGATCACCTCTATAGGCTCTATCTTCTGTATACTGCCTTCTCATGTGCCTCTGTGCATGTGGGAAATATCTGCCCTCCAGCTTTCCTTCTGGGGCTAATGAATTATACTCATCATACAAGCCTTGCTGCCAGTGCCCCCTTCCCTCTCTGTTCTCCATATGAGGAAACTGAGGAGACTCTCCATAATGTTGAGGAAAATGAGATCTTCGCTGCCATGGTGCTGGACCACTTCCTCCAGGTACATCAACTTCCTCTCTTCTATGCCAAGGTACTGAACCATTCCCTCCATTTAAATCAACTTCCTCTCTCAACACCTCTTTATTCTTTCCCCCCGCAGTTTGTGAAACAAACTGTGAATTCTTCTCTTCAACTCCTGATGTTTTGCCAATTGTATCACCTCCAAGCTTCAATGCTTTTGGACTCCTTTGCTTTTCCATTACATCAGTAAGATGAGTAAGTTTGAACATCAATTCTTCAAACCTTTTCTCATTATCCTGTTTCAAATCAGCACAAAGCTGTTTTCCTTGGTTCTCAACTCGCTCCAATTCTTTATCATGCTTCTCGAGCTGCTTCCTGATTCCCGCTATATTTTCTGCCATCTGATTCATCCGAGTACCATCTGCCATTTTACTTCAGGAAGGTGCTGCTTTGATACCACTTGTAACACTCAATTTGCTCTCACCAGAAAATAAGAGGAACTAGTGTTTGATTTAAGGAAATTCTCTTGAGAAAAGAATGTGAAACAGATCTTTATTCAATCACTGGTAATGGATTACAATCGAAAACTAGCTAGCTAAACGACTCTACAATTGCTAAGCTAATGAATTACAATTGTAACTGAATGCTTCCGTAAATCCCAAAAGAATACCACTCAGCTTTTATATCCTAGGCAGTGTTACAATAGAGCTTCTCACAGAGGAATAAAACTCAATTAGTTACAACTACAATCAGTTAAGCAGTTGCTGCCAGCTGGACTCCACATGTCAAATACCCAACTGCTCTTTCACTTAATCTCTTACCAAGCTGCCACGCACTGCACCTTTATTTCTCCCAGCTTAAAGCTTTCTTATTCTTCTTCCTGCGCACCATTCCTTTTCTTCTATCAAAATACTTGTGACATAAAATCCCTAAAGGGTTAACCTTCAATTTCTAAATTTTAGTTTTGAATCCAAAATCGAGTTTTGAGGCATTAAAAACAGATTTTGAGTCATTAGAAACAGATATTGGGCATTAAAAACCGGTTTTGAGGCGGATTTTGGGCGAATTTGAGGCGGGTCAAACCCGTGGGTCATGCCCCACGCCGTGGATCTCAGCGTCGGGGTGTGGGTCTTCTTGGGTTTGCCGGGTATTTCTCATTTTGATTTGGTGTGGGTGAGCTCATTTTCATTTTTTTGCATGTTTGTTGTTTGTTAAATGAATGATGTGGCAAATGGTGATTGGGTGATGTAAAAGGAGTGGTTTAAAGAGCAACCAAACTATAAGGGCTTTCAAGATTCTTTTATTATTAGTCCTACCTGGGCCATTTCTCCTAACCACCTTAATCTTAATCTCATAAATATGATTTTATTAATTGTTCATTTAGCTGTAACTAATATATAGTGGATAACCAAATCATACGTTCAATGCTTAAACTTTTTTCTAATTTAAAGATTAAGATTTAGTTTTGTTACATTTAAATTTTATTAATTTAATTTGGACCATAAAATAGATATCTCCATTTCGCTTGAAATGAGATCATGATCCCTGACAATAATACTAATTAATACTAATAATGATGAAAAGTAAAAAGATATTCTTATAAAGATATAATATTCTTTCTTTGGAACATGATAAGACCCACAAAAGGTTCCACCAATTCTCCTCTCATGGTAATGGTATAGAGGAATTGAAAATTAATGCGGAAATAACATCATGCGACGATAATGATGACGTTAATAATAATAGGTTAATAATGTATTAATCCGACAGTAAACTGATTGTACCGGTCTATCAAGTAATCAACCTATTCTAACTGATTTATAGGCATTAGTGGGAGATATTCTTTGTTTGCATCTCGATTTGTTCGGATTAGGAAGTTATAATCCAATTCTGGGTATTAAATAAATGAGGTTACTTTTCCAATATAGTGCTAAATATAGAGCAGTCTTCAAGCCTGTCTTGTTTCAAAAAAAAAAAAAAGGTTTCATGTTAATTATAGTATTATACCTATTCATGTGATCATTATGGGTGGCAAAGACTAGCTTAATTAAATAAACTATATTCATAATTTAAGCTATATATATATATATATATTAGGGACATTCATGAGGTAAAGGATCCTAATCCCTATTGCGTGGGACAAGGATCCTCGTTTGAACGGGCGGGGATCCAATTAGTTTTATTTATAAGGGTAAAATTGACATTTCATATTGTTGGACAATTTTTCTCTTCAAATAAAACTAACTTAAACCGGAGGGGGTCCAAATTCTATTACGTGAGTGATATTTCTAACAAAATAAGAATAAATATACATATAAATAAGTTATAGCATGTTAGAATAAATGTTTAAATTCATCATTTCCTACAAGCTTTTAAGATAAGCATTAACATATTAATTAGTTAGTTAATATCTTAAGTAAATTTGTAATTCTAGCATTTTAAAAAGAAAAGCATCAACTAGATCATAACAACAGTCAACGGCAGTTTCGACACCAACAACAATAGCACTTAGTTGACTACATGACAGACATGTCGTGGGAGGAAGTGTAAAGATTATTCTCTCAACTTTGCAGAAAGTTGAAGTGAAGGGGTTGCTCAATTTCTTCATCATAATCAACTTTCCCCGTTGGGATTATTCTTGGACTGAATAATGTCAACACAACGAGATGGTATATCAGCAGGCCCATACCACAATTGAGCATAATGAAAAGAGCACCTTTGGTGAAAAAAAGAAAAAACATAAAGAGTCATAGCATTAAAGATAGTGTGTGCGCTTGTAAAGGAATGCCATTTCCGCCTATCATATTGCTTTGAATAACAACACAATGAAACATAATTTGATCCGCTCGAAGCATATTTTGAGATAGAGATTTTCAGTAATTTTATTGTTTAAATTGTTAGTAATTTGGACAGTAAGTATTAGAGTGCTTTTATATTTGAACATGTGAGTTCTATAAAAACTCTTTCATATTTGTTAGCAATCCGAACAGCAAATTGTTGGAGATTCGGATCCCACCAAACGAGTGCATGTACCTTATTCAAGACACAATGACATGATGTTTCAGTGATCACAAATGTAGAATATCTTGCAACCTACGTGTCGAAATGATGAGCACCCTTCTTTATCTCACATCCATGCTTTTGTCTTAAAACCAAATAGACAAGATAAGAACTGTAAGTAAGTGCTTATCCTTCTTATTGTAGCATTTGCAAGCAACTAGTCCTCATATTCCATTCCACTGCACTAATCAAGAGCCTCCTGCAATGGGAAAGTTACTTTCACTGAAACTTTTGAAAGGCATGACTGGTTTAGATGCTATAGTTTGGATTAGTGAGAGTAGGAAACAATCCCATGTTTAAAGTTAAGCATTGGATTCCATGAAATGTGGATTATCTGGTTTATTCTCACCACTAAAAATTGTTCAAAAGAATATCATGAACAACACCACCATTCCCCTCTGTAAGATTTTTATTTTATTATTTATTATTTATTTTTTATGTCAAACATATATATGAGAATATGGATGATTAGGAGTTACGTCATTCTTGACAAAGCAACAACATAAAATAGATTTGGGTTCAAATGATTTTGAAAACAGAACTTGTAGAAGTTACAAATTTCAAAATCCATCATTAAGAACAGGGCAGGATTTGATTAGAGGTACAAATTTCAAATTCCATCAAGATGGTGGGGAGTTTTAAACTCAGTTCTATAACAGGTTAAGTCAGTGGAAAAAAACCTTAACATATTAAATACATAAGAGCACTGTTCACTTGGGAAAAAAACCTAAACTTGTACGGACACTTGTTAGCATTTAGATTGCCACTTGTCACAATTCTAAACTATTCTCTTAAAACTTCTACTTTTATATATAATATATGATTCGTTGGATACAATACAAGACATCCACAAGTAAATACAATTTTTATTCTTTTGGCGAGAGGGAGTGGGAAGAATTAGGAAAGTAATATGAGTGAAAAATCTTATGGTTGTTGAGAATTTGCATTGGCAATAGTAGTGGTGATGTAGTTGATCATACAATCAAATTCTCGGACACCCTCAAAATAAGTGACGATAGTCAAAGACTTGCTGACGGGAGAACTATTCGATACTTTAAGCCAACAAAGGAAACTGCATAATGTTCAAAAGGAGGGCAAGGGTTTTCATATGAGTTTGGGGGTACCTAGAATGCTAATATGACCTTGTCTTATATAGAGGGTGAGTTTTGGGTCTTGGAAGGATTATGAAATATTTGAATTTTAGTTGGATTGAAATCACGACCTAGTTATCCACAGTGCGACAATCACTACATTCTTTTAGCGGGAGTTGCTGTCTTTATTTGAGTAGCGGTTATGCTATGGCTTGTCAAGCTATCCGGGATTCCCCTTCTAGGCAAATTCAATCGTCTATTCTTTGTTATGTTCCTTTGTGTTGGCTTTCGTTGTATGGTTGAGACTTGTGGTTCAAGCTTTATCATCCAGACCTGAAACCTAGGCTCCCAAATCCGTTTTTCCGACTTGGATTTGTCGAGCTTATCTGTGGTCTATCAAATAGCACCTGTCAAAGAAAGATTGATGGATTCCTTTCTATTTGTCCGTTGACAAATGCAAACACATTTACTCTCGTATTTGATAAGTACTTCGTATATCACTCATTTTGACATCATCATCTATGTTTGAAAGTGTACTTACTTATTGAAGGAGACTCGTAACAATAAAACAAAAGGCAGTGACAATACAAAAAAAACGTCAATTTTGATGCTTGTAGTGTGATTTAGGCTCCGCAAAATGACATGGTATAGTTGGTATAAACATCATATCATTTTTTATTTATTTGTTATAGGTGTTTTCATTTCATATAAACGCCCCCATTCCATTCTTCTGTCTTGTCACAGAATCTTTGTCGCATTATGGGGGTGTTGTTGATTCGTCATAATCATAGTCGACCTTGGAGCCACTTGTAATTGTCTTCAACCGATGCATAGTGAGGGTGAGGAAGAGCTTGGGTCAATGAAGGTGTCCCCATTGTCGTCCAATCGTCGTGGGGGGAGTGCAATCGTGCACTTCTCTCTTCAACTCGTTTATGTTTCTTCTAGAAGTCCATTACAATTTAAAAAATAGAACTTGGGTGAGCCACCAATTTCGTCTGGAAATAGTAGCCATGGTTCAATATGATGGGTGGGGCAACAAAACATTTTGCCATTCCATTATAACTCCAGTAAGATGGTCTAGCCGAGATAGGGTGCATTTCTGATTTTGTGTTGTATGGATTTACATGTAACGATATTAAAAACGAATCATAGAGGAAAGAAAAAAGAATATTCAACATTTTTTTTTTTTTAACTTATTGCCTAAATCTATAGGATTACCTATCTTCCCACAGTTTCTGACATGCTCAAACTTGTTTGACACAAGCTTAACTTTTTCCTGTAGAGCGATCTCAGTATAAACCAATGAAGGGTAACCAATCAATAACGTTGTACTCATAGAATAATAACATAACAGAAGACGTTCAACAAAGCCCTACTTTCTAGTCATCAATGTTCTTCATGTATTCCTTGGAGAGTTTACTCTCCATTACCAGCTGCTGTTCTTTGAGCAGCGAGCACCCTGATTCAAGTAAAGCCTCCGGCGTTTGCTGTACAAACACATTGATGTCACCCAACTCATATACAAATTTTAGATATATCAAATGATATTTGGAATAACAACACCACCAACAAAAAAATAAAATAAAAAATAATGAAGCTGAGTGCTAACAATAGAAACGGAGAAATACCAGTGAAAGGATGATATCAATAATACAGCAGTGTGGCTCTGGTTACTACTACTACTTTTTGAAGTTCTACAGAATTTCATTATATCATTTACTTATCGGATATTGTCGAAGGAAGCTCAGTTTTGTTGGGGGGGTGGGGTGGGGAGGGTGCACGTCATCGTGGTTCCGCCCAGGGCATTTAGGCTGTCCGTTCACAATATATACATGAATAGAAGCTTACAGTAACATGATGGCAATAACAATTATTATGGTTCTGTGTACCTTACAAGATAAGTAATATCGCAAACAGTTTCCTTCTATCACCAAAACCCTTTTCTAACATCAATCTAGTATCAAGCAGAACAATTTCCCTAAACATTTTAGTAAGTTTAAGGTAGATAGCAACAATTAACCCTTATATAAATATATACTATTTTCTTATATTCCTTTATAATAATTCTGTGGAGAAATATATACGGGTAAAATTTATAGGGCTCTACAATATGTACGATTTGCCTTTTAATATTCAGTTTTGATGGGAAGAGAATGAAGTCATTGCTCAATAAACCAAATTAATAAATTAACTGATCAACTAGAACTTGCTTGATACTACAAGGATTTCTGGAAAAAGAGCGGATTTGGATAGAAAATAGTAGTGATATGATAATTACTCACCTTTGGGGGAGTGAATACAGGAAGCTTTTCATTCTTTTTTCGTCTAAGCAATTTGTCCCCAAGTTTTTCAACACCTCCAATATCATCGATCCACTAAAATGTAAAAGCAGTAAATAAAAACTGTACATAAATTTAACAATTTTCAAAAGAAAAATATTTATGCCTGTCTAGGTAATTATTCATACTTGAAGCCTTAAGTATGGACTAAATTAATAATATAGTGGCAGGATTTGCCACACAACAGCAGGAAAGAGCCAACAATTAACTACTTCCGAAAGACATAAAGAAAATTAGCTAACCATATCCCAGAGAAAATTTTATCAAGTGTCATTCATGCAGGAGGTCAAGTCAACTGTAAGACCACAAAATATTGTGTATACCAGGGAACCAAAAAGGAATTTATTTTCAAGATTAAGAAGATTCATAAGTGAGTCAGCACAAGCCTCATTGTGAAAGAAGATATGAAGCATGGCATGGCACTTCCAGATTTAGCTGCAAGGAGACAAATAACTGCCTAGCATTTCTAATCAAATCAATCGTATCTTGTTATAAGTCATAGTCAAGGATATCAAACTGTTAGAAATTTATCCAAAAACAAAAAATAATAATAATGGAATTCAATAGGTGGAAAAGCTATAGAAATTTACAATCTTTGTGCAAGAGAATAGATGAGAAAACCCGAAAAAAAAAAAAAATCCCACAGTTTGCAAAAGTCTTTTCACAATTCAAAGGAGGATGTCATATACCTTTGAGATTGACTTATCATATGTTCGAGACCTAAGAGCTCCATAAAAATCCAAAGCTGCCCAATCATCAAAGTGAATGCGTCAATTAATAAACTAAACTAACAGAAATGGATTTATACACTTTAACTCTCACTCAGCAAGGTAAAACAAGGAACATGACTGTTGAGAACAATGAAAAAAAAAAAGCCCAAATATTTGTACAAGGACTTCAGTGCAATACATGAAAAACAGCCCAAACAGCACAACAATGTGCCAACATATCTGTTAGCCTAAAAACACAAGAAAAAGAAATCCCAGTGGGATCATAAACTGAGAGTTTGTTAAAGAGAAAAGAATTTAGAATTTATAACCATCATAATCCATGGAAATGGGCAAAGATGTAAGAGGAACCTATACAAAGGAACTTGATGCCAAAACAACAGCAAGGATAAGAAGAAGCAAACAAGCTTGCAACACCTGGCAGTTCTGAAATTGCTTTTGGAAGTTGCTATTTCTGAATAGAAACAGTAAAATTAGTTTAAGTGTATACTTCATCTCAATACTGGATTAATCATATTAAACAGCTTTTTTTTTTTTTTTTTGATAAGTAATATTAAACAGCTTTTCATCTCAATTATGGAGGGTTTTCCACTTAAAATCCCTATTGCACATCTCCCTATGTATGTTTTTTCTGCTTCCTGTTTAAGGTGTGAGCATAAAGAATCGTAGAGTGTATATTGTAGCTCAGTGCTACATACATATATGCATACATCTATAACATAATGTGTGTACACACATTTATATATTATCATGAAACCATACCCCAGATCGAAATGACCAAGACAATCATGAAAAAAAGGTAGGCAAGCAGATGTGTATAAGCATAGCTGCCAGCATCCATGCTATCAGCTTTAGCTTTTTTATTTTTATTTTTTCAAAATTTTTAGGAAAGGACAGATCTAAAGGATTAGAGTCTCAAAACCATTACAAATGCTAGATTAAAGCAGTGATGTAATGGGTGTTGATATGATTGGTGGCTAAGAGATATGAACATTCTGATCGCCAGTGTTGATGACAGTAATGATTGAAGAGGATGATGAATCTGGCTTCATTTGAATGAGGATAGTGAAGCAAGATCGATGAGATCAACAAATCAAGGGGTTAGACAGATGAGATTAATGTGTTGAATGAAAAGTGGCACAAAGAATGAGATGTTGCTGGTAGATGAGAAGTGGAAGGAAGAAAGCTTCTGCAAAATTATGAGGATACACCTATCAAAGTTGTAGGTAGTTAAGATAATAAGGTTATTTTTGTTTTTGTCCAATAAAAGTAGGGACATTGTTATCCTCAACATAAAGGTGGAGGCAAAGCACCAAAAGAACAAGGAAGTAAAATTCCTACAAGCAGGCCACAAAATTAAGCTTGATGGACCACAATGAAAGAAAGGATTAAGGGCCAGTGGTATTCAATATATTTAAATGTTCCCCAAGTAAAAACCGTGTTGATTTGATTAAATGCACAATTAAGTACGTGAGCAAACATAAAACCTTTAGACCCTTAGATATCCTTCTACCTTTTTCTCTCGAAATAACTTGCATAACAGAAAAAAATGAGAAGGGAAAGTATAACCAAGTGTCATGATTCAGACCATCAAAGAAGAACTACCACAGAGAAACCTCAAAACCTGTAAAAATGTAGAAAGTAGAGGACTAGAATAATAAAATTTGACTGGAACTCACAACTTAATGTTTTATAAGAAGAATCACACAACTGATGACAATGATGAAATGGTACTTGCTCTAATCTGGAAAACCTATGCAAGCATATTGCGTATATTGGTAAGATACAATAATAACATCCAAAGTTATTGTCATAGGGTTACCTTCAAATTCCAATGACTTCCACGCACTACAGAAGTTACAGAAAAGTAAACAAATCAGAAAGTACATGAAAAACAGAGTATTTACCTTGATTAGGAAATTTGTCCACTATTCTTATAACATCATCCCTAGAAATGCCATCTTTCTCATACATTTGATAAACAATATTGACGATATCTTCATGATTAGGCTGCCTGTTTCACAAGCAATATTTCAGAAAAGGGTTGGATGACATAGCTCTGTTACTTCCACAATGAATCAGATTTCTAAAAATCACAATGTACACATTGCTAATAGTTGATGCCGCATGGTTAAAAAAACATATCACAATGTACACATTGCTAACAGTTGATACCACATGGTTTAAAAAAAACATAGTAGGTAAAAACATGACAGAACAAAGCAAAGAGCGTCCTTTGGTTAGTTTCTTGGAAGGTTTTAGCTGGCAAAACTTGGGGAGTATGAGGGATAGGTATAGAAGCTAGAACAATTGATTTGGATTGAATAGGTTTAATCACAATGAATTTTTATGGTAGAGAAGAGTGGTCAAAGTTACAGAATTAGGGTTTAAAGGATGATAAAGTTGTTAGAAATTAAAGAGGACGAAGGAGAAGAAGACGAGTTTCTAGGCTTCAAACACAAATTTCACAAATTTCCTAGCATCACACCCAGGTTTTCCTCGGTATCATACCACATTAGATTTACATCACACAAACCTCAAAGGGCATATTTGCTTGAAATTTCTCAAAGCTATTTGTGAACAGGTATTGTCCCAAACGTAGCTAAATAATATAATTCTTTTAAAGGCAAACAAGTAAATGAAATAACATAATTTAAAATTATCTCAGTACCAGTAGAACTTTTCCATTCTTCCATCACGAATCAAGGGAGCATAAATAGTTGAAAGATCATTTCCTGTAACAATGATAGGAATTCTATTTGTGACATCTGATTCTCGCCAATCTTGTCCAATACTCACTCTTGTAGGATTATCTGACAGATTCATCAGAGTTCCAACAACAATTTGATTGTTGACAGTCATTTGAGTGTTTCCTAGATAAGAACAGAAATATACTTTCAGCATAGTGAAATAGTTTTCAAAGTAAAGAAAAACTTGGAGTTAGAAGATACAAAGACCAGAGTCAAATCAAACAGTAGCTCACCGAATCTACCGAGGCCAGCATCAATATCATTGATCATCAAGCAGCTCATTTTGCCCTGCAGTAGTCAAGAAAAATCAAACTAAACAACAATGATAACATGGAGAAGATCAGAACAAACCACAAAAAAGATCCATCAGTGCAACAGCATGAATAAAAAGGAAGATCATAATTGCAGATTGACATTGAAAACATGATATTGGAACAAGTCATTGAAATCAAGAAGAGTGTCTGAGCACTAGAGACTGAATGGAAAGCATGGAAGGCATGTCAGCTTATATCAGTCTCATGATGAGTTGCACCTAGTTACAGCTAGCTCACTCAATTTTCCTCAACTCCCGTCTCTCTCTTTTTCCGGCCTGTTTTTTCTTTAATAAACATAATTAAGTCACAGGAAATTGCAGTAAGCCAGTATACTTCAAACAAATAAAGGAGGTAGAATCATTTGGATATCACAAAGAAAAGTAAACAAGAGAGAAATCTAGCACAAGATCACATTAAACAATACCCTTTAACTTCATAACCCTAGACATACATATATCAACAGTGAAAGTGGTAAAACTTTTAACTTGGTTCTGGACCACTTGAGAAGCTGTTCTGTAGCGATCCCGTATCAACTTTCCCGGCTCTCCTGTTAATTAAAATTAAATTTCACGTAAATTTATGCTTAATATTAAATGAAACAGTGGGGGAAAAAAAACCTTCTATTATCTCACAGAAAAGAAACAGCTAAAATATTTGTTTATTGAAAATTGACAAATTGAAAGAACTTGAAAGAACTTGAAACAGAAATGTAATTAACAGCATTTATTGTTCAAAAATTAAAGTATATGATACATTATTTAATTGAAACAAAAGTACATAACAAAAAATTTAGAACCTTCAAACTAGCCCACAGAACAAAACTGTCTTATTAGTATATTTTTTTTCTGTTTGAAGAAAACACCAAGAACATAATTTTGATAACTTTACAATATGAAAAATAAAGCTTGCTCTCTTTCTTCTTCTTCTTCTTCTTTTTTTATACATTTATAAAGGGATAAAATATGATAATGCACCAGCCTAGGACATCATCCATTAGATCAACAAAAATAAAGGCAGTAAACCTTTTACATTTTATATGAATTGACAGAACTCAGTGGTATTTTTCTTTATTGTTAAGAGCAAATATCTTATGCATAGGTCAAACAGAATGCCTTTCTTTATGTGGAAAGAAGTACTAAATTTCATTATTTGACATTGTTATCATTTTCATTATCTTCATCAATTGAATAGCTTGAATTGTTATAATCAATTATTATATGTGAAAATAGATGAAGCCTTATCAATCTTGGTATGGTGCCGCCCTAACATAGTTTTATCCCGTTATACCTATATTTATTTGTTAAGAAACAAAACTAGAATCCACCCCACCTGAACCCATCCCAACCCTTGGCCACTTGTACCACAACTCAGATAATAAGCAAGCTGTGCTAGAAACCCATCATACCAGCTCTTTCGGATTCCAGCTCTCCAGCGGACATAATGACGGGTTCAATTCCCATGGCTTGGAATATAAGTTCAGTCTGAAATGATTTTCCTTGCCCCTTTCCACCCCAAATACCTGTATCATGTTTCAGAAAATATATAATTAAAAACCACATCAGTGTAAAGAAGCATCTCACTTTTTCTCTTTTCTTGAGCCAATAATATCATAAGTTTATAGCTAACATTGAGCTACTCTGGTCATAACTTAAATTGAGAAAATTAAGAAATTTCTTGAATAGAAAGGTATAAATCCATGAAAATTCATATGTTTTTTTTTTTTTTGATAGGTAATAAGGAGTTTTATTGAAAAAGAAAAAGAGAACATGAAAATTCGTATGTTGCAATAGGAACTGCCCACAAAATCTATTTTATTTAACAACCCCTTTTCTCCTTTATAGCAATTTCTACTGATGAAAAATAATTGTGAAAACTTACCAAGGATCAAAGGAACCTTGGTATTGAGAAGATGAGCAATGTAGTTCTTGACAATGTGGGTTACTGCGCCAACAGCAAAACATATACAAGTGAACATAAGTATCAAATATTTTTTAATAACTATGATTTATAAAGCACATAAAGTATCAGAGAGTCCAATAAAAGTAAAACAATTTAGTAATCAAACCACGAAAACATAATAAGTTTTCTCAATACAAACACTTGAAAGGTTCGCATCAAATGTAAATGAAAACAGCGAATACAGCGACCCAGATATTGGTGAATACAACAACCCAGCCACTACCATCAATTATCTGTAAGAATGATTAACAATAAAAATTCTTCCCACCTTGGATTAATTACTGATGAAGTAGATGAAGAATTTCACAAAGCACTTATATTTGGAATCCATGGATAGACATATTGTCTCACAAACTGTAACGTATATTTGTCAACCACAAAAGGACAAACCAATGCAAAACATCAAACAGGAAATATTGCTTTCAACACCCTTTACCAATTTTTTTTTAAAGAAAACATAAAACACATAGCGGATAGCCATTGGTATGCCTGATAACAAACATAGAAATGCATCTAGCAGTGGGAAGTTGACCAGAGTTTGGTCATTTTTACCAACTTTTCTTGCTGCTTTAACATAATTCATCACTGTTTTTTTTACCTTTGCCCAGTTTTGTAGAACTTACCAACTTTATCCTGTCAAAAAAAAGCAAATGGAAAAACGTAAAAACACAATCTACATCTTAATTGGCAAGATACAGAGCAGCACATGAAAGTATCTTGAGAAAAAGAAGAGAAATAGTAAAGCGAAGTGCAGGAACCTCAACAACATAACCAACAATTGTCAAGGAGGCCAGAACATAGCAAGATGTACTAAACAGCAACTTTAGTGCACTAAATTGCAGTTCACTAACAAGAATTTAGGAAGAGGACACTATAGAATAACACATACAATCATGCAAAAAAAAAATCATCAAAAGTAGAACAAAACACTAAAATATAAAATTACCATGAAGAGAGGAGCAATATAGTAATCGCCCCGAATGTATTCAAATGACCTCGTTACTTTCTGACGGTAATCAAACACAATATCCGCTGCAAAAAATATTGAGCATACCACGAAATAACTGAATTGCTCAATGAACCTCAGGAAATTCAAGACTCTGACCTTTTCTATAGTTTCTCAGGAACCAAACAGGCATAGGAAGGGGAAAAAACTTACAGTCTCGTCCGAGAAAATTGCCGGCAAAGAGGTCATCGATGACGCCAGCCCTAGCTCCGACTGCGATATTCATGTTATCAGCCTCTTTACCTAGCCTGTAGAGATAGTCCCTCCCCTCAGAGTCCTTGGCTTCCCACGATGACTGCTCGGAGAGCCTCCCGGGTCTCTCGGGCTCCCCACTACTGTCGTTTTTACCATCGTCGGCTTTCTCGGGAAAAGAAGACTTCGAACAGTGGAGAGAAAACGAAAGATATGGGGACTTGGCGGTGGGAGCAAGCGGAAGGAAATGAAGGGGAAATGCAAAGGAGTTGAGCGCCATTTCTTTGGAATTGGAGGAGTTGGAGGATTATCGTCGAGTATGACTCGGGGACTACTTGGCGCCACGTATGAAACAAGGTTGTTAATAATAGAGCTCATTGGCAACTAGACAAAAAAATATATATACCACATTTTTATCTACAAATATCACTATATTCATGTAACAACTTGAAGGGTCTGTTTGAAATTACAGTTTCAATAAGTGTGATTTTAAAAATCTCATTTTTAAAAATAGCATTTTTAAAATTATAAATTTTTAAAATCTCAAAGGCGTTTGGTAAAACATGTTAAAAAGTATATTTTTATTAAATATTTGTTATGCGAATTCATGATTTTGGTTTAAATTCGTACTTTTTCAAATAAGCACTTCCTACCCCACTTATTAAAATTGTAGATTGTTTTCCTAGTTTAAATTAAGTGATTTTTAAATCGCGATACCAAATGCTATACGTTTTGCAATATCTTTTAAAAACGCAGATTATTTTTACGAAATCGTAATCCCAAACGCACCCTAATTATCTTTTGATTTTTTCTTATTCTTGTCAATTTCTAGCCAAACGTAATTAAAGTCGAGAGTAACGCTAAAAATTACATTTTTATGTTACAAATATTTCACAATGTTAATGTAACAATTGCAACTACCCCTTTGATTTAAACGGCTACGGCAATATTTTGAGATAAAAATATGATATATAGTATTATTTTAAAGTTAATAAAAAAGGAAAATAACTTCAACTTCAAAAAAAATTATGTTATTCTCTACTTGATCACTCATTTGGTGTTCGTACAAAATTAGGTTGCCTCGTAAGTATAATGACACTCAATGCGCCGCCGGTCCCACTCAACTTCAACGCTCGAGTGTGCGCGCACTGAAGTTCAAACATAGAACTCTACGATGACAAAATGAACATTTCTAGTTCCCAAAAGGTTCAAAAGAGAGTATAAAGCTTGAATAATTTTTTTATTTTTTATTTTTGACGTGATAAAGCTTCAATATATAATTGGTTCACTTTATATCACGAAAATAAACAAATATAGAATATGGCCTCCAGGATCAAAATACTAAAAATAACAAGAACAAACCAAAGCAAAATTTGAACACTCTACTCGTACAAACAAACAGTAGGAGACATTTCATGTTTCCTTGACATGAATCTGCTAATTTTACTGATTGATACTGCTCAAGTCCTCCTCATATGAATGACTGGGCACTTTTGTGCATCGCAGAAGGCATATACAAACCATAATAATGTCTTGCAAAATAAACATCCTGACACCAGTACAAACATTTCCTGTCAATATTAAGATCCATCAACATAAAAGAGTACTGGACATATCCATACTAATATAACCACTTTTTTTTAGAACAACATCCTCTCACTGGCAACCACCATGATCGCTTCTCCATGCTGCTCCACATCCATAGCAGAACTGGAATGCACACCTGCAACCACAATCAACAGGATCTCATTTGCATTCAATGTGACTCACTATACTGTCAATAACATCAAGAAACGGATACTGGAAAAAGCTTGGACAACTGGAATCAATTCTATCAGCATAATATCTATCTGAAACCCATTGCAACTGCTATGAGCCTAAATCACTAAAGTGGGCTAATTGGACAAGGTGTCCACCCTCCAAAACTCTGCACTTCAGACAGAAAATGGGAGAGGGGGTGGAGGCCCCCCCGAGTGCCCGGATAAATGGGATTTGCACTTCGGGCAGCCGGGGACTTGCCGGGGCACCATGACCCCCCGCACCCCTGCCCAAATTTTCTGAAATTCAAGCAGGAAATTCTAATGAAAATCTCAATATATCCCCCATTTTTGGCTTAGAGTAGAAGCCAAAATTAGTATGCCAGCGTGCCTGCTTTAAATCCCATAACATAACCAACATGATTATAGATTTTTCCTGCATAATTATACTACTTATATAACTAATTTATGATCAATCTAAGCAAATGCTTTAATTGTGTTATATGCAAGTCATGTTTTGAAGAAAATATATAGTAAAGCAAACTGACCTGCAAGTCATGTGTAAACAACCTTCAGTCTTTTCCACAAAGTATTTGCAATTGGGACACCTCTTCCATTTCTTCTCATGAGCAAGCTCCCTCAGCATGAGATCATCTCTTCCTCGCTCACTCTCATTTAGTATCTGAAACTCTTCACATTCTACCCCTGGATGCCAGGGGACTTGACACTGTGCGCAGAACAATCTATGGCAGAATGGACACTCCGACTCTCTAATCACATCTCCTCCCCCGTTATCATTCACCAACATGGCAGAGCAGTCCTTGAAAGGACAGTAAAACATCATCTCAGATGCAAACAGCGCTCTGCATAGCTCCTCGTCCCACCTTTCCAGCACTTCTTTGGGAAGCATTGGCCTACAATCATCGAATTCCAGGACACCCTCGCATTCCAACCCGGGGCAAGAAACAACGGTTATGCCATCTTGGATCTTTGTGGAAACATGTTTGATAATACAGTCAGAACAAAAAGAGTGAACGCATCCCTCGTTTCTGAACATCTGGTCGTCGTCTTTCCTCTCCACGCAAATGTCGCAGAAGCAATGCGATGATTCTCCGGCTTCTTTTGTTGCCTCCTCGTGCTCTGGGTTGGGGGTCGGATGAATTGCTTGGATTGTCGGCGATGACGAGGCCCCGGTGTTTGCCATTTGAGAAGTGATGAGGTCGCCCATCACACCCTCTTGGAACTGCAACCCTTCCGCATACTTGGCATCCGACACAGGCAAAATCTCTTCTTCTTCTTCATCAAAGAGTAACGAGAAGTAAAAATCATCCACAAACATAAGATCAGAGGTTGATTCTTGTGCCATATTACAAACTTGTGTGTGAACGATCAGCCCCTTTCTCTCTACCAAGGAGAAATTCGTATCTCGTCTAATATAGTGGAAGTGGCATTACTTAGCCGGTAAGTTGACAAAAACAACTTGGTGAAGACTTGGCTGAGAAGTTCTAACTTCTAAGACGGGAAAAAAAAACCTTAACTGAGAAGATGTCGTCTCCCATTGGAAGTCTAATTTGGAAACTCCTTCATCAAGGGGTCACCTTTTGGATTTAATTAAAAAAAAAACAAAACCCTTTTTCGATTTAACTTTACTGTTTCCGGAAAAAGAAGCACAAGAAAAAGAATGACTTGACTGCGGACCTGCGGTGAAGCTTTTATGCACGGCCATCGAACGAAGGGTGATGAAGGGTAAATTACGGCTTTTTTTTTTTTTTTTTTTTTTTTATAGTGTTATTAAAAAAATGATGTGATTTTTAAAATTAGGTTTGCGATTAATTAATATTAAATTTTGATTAAATGGTAATTTTAAAAGTTACATCATTATTGAAATGATACAAGAATAACTTCTAGAATTACTCAAATTAATTAAGGATCTCATTCATTGGAGTCTGGAGAGAAACAAAACAATTAATTAAGATATAACATGTACCAATAAATGAGTTACACATTACTTTGGTAAGCCTCTCTTAATAAAAAATTTAGTATTCCAACTATTTCTCTTTTAAAAATCTTAAAATCACAGTTTAACATTTAAAATCATAATGTTTAAAAGCACACCCTTTACTTGCAATTTGAAACATCTTTTTTTTTTTTTTTTTTTTTAATGTTTTTCAAATCACAATTTTTTAAAAGCGTACTCCTAATAAACATGTATTATCTCTGATTTAGTTTAAATTTGCACTTTTAATCAACAAAATTGCAATGCCAAACGACCTCTTAAAAGTACATATATTTTCAAACACAAAAATATTCAATACCCAAAAATCTTAAATGAAACAATAGAATAAAGGATCTACCATTATACTTACATCACTCTTTGATGGAGATTAAAGTCTATAATCTTTGTCGTTTGGTGATAGAGAGATTTATTC
This sequence comes from Corylus avellana, assembly GCF_901000735.1. Taxonomy (NCBI): domain Eukaryota; kingdom Viridiplantae; phylum Streptophyta; class Magnoliopsida; order Fagales; family Betulaceae; genus Corylus; species Corylus avellana. The sequence continues at coordinate 2,126,154 of NC_081547.1, forward strand.
AAACTTAAATAGAGAAAGAGATTTCTGGGCATTTTTTTTAAAAAAAAAAATTTGTTCTCCTCTTTTTTTTTTTTTGGTCTTATATTCTCTGTACAAAAATATTAACAAATAACCAAAAACACAAAACACTCTTAAATCAAACAAACACAGTTTTCACCTTCAATTATGTAACCCCAAAATACATATTCAAACCAAAAAAAAAAAACAGAACACATTAACAAAATTTAAATGGAATTATCTAAACTTGTCTAATAAGCTTAATAAGCCCCAACACAAAGTCCAACAGGAGAATTCCTAAACTTTATCCAACTCTAACCTCTTTTTCTTTATACTTTCTTTTTTGTTTTCCTTTTGATCCTACTTCCTTGGCCACTAGAGGAATCCTAGTGGGAAATGGGTATACACTTTCCTCGTAGTCTTCCTAACAAGTGACCGAAAGAGAAGGAAAAAGGAGCGGAACTAGCAACCTAAGCCCTCTTTTGAATGAAAGACAGATTCCATTTGATTATTTATAGAAGAAAAGTTCAATTTTATAGTTAAGTGACTAGAAGAATGACTTCAATTAAAGATTATACGATAGAAATCACTTCTTTTTTTTGACATGTCCACACAAACACAAGGGAAGGAGGAAGGGAATTCAAGACCTTCGCCTCACAAGGCGTGGTTCACAGTCGATTGAGCTACCATTTGGAGAAAGAAATCACACTTTTATCTCATTATTATATCACTTTTTTTAGGTGATCGTGTTAATCAATTAATGGTTGATTGGCACTCTAATTAAATAAATGAATTTTCTTTGAGATAATATTAAAAACCACATTTTTATCTCATAACTATCATATATTTCTGACGTAGTAATTCTAACGAACCTTTTAATTTATTTTTTACAATGATTGATCCGAGGATTAGTGTGATTACTACTCAGCATTGTGGATTAATAGTTATGGAATAAAAATTTAATTTATAGCATTACTCTTTTCTTTGAGCCATAAGCTCCAAGAGAAATATTATACACCACATTTTTATCTCACTTTCCTCGCGATAAGTTATTATTTAAAAAAAAAAAAAAAAAATGGTTGATTGACAATACTGTATCAACAGAGTGAAATGAAAATAAAATAAAAGTATTGTGTATAACATGTATAATGCTAGACATCCCAAAGAATTCTTCCCAAAATATTTCCCAAATGATGTGGCCAGCATTTTTTTTTTCCTTTAAAAATTTTCATTCTCTCCCCTTTGAAAATATTTTAAGGAAAAATAGTGCTTACCACATCATTTGGAAAAAAAAATTTTAGAAGAATCCTTAGGACACCTAACAGCCCTCGTAAAACATTACTCAAGCTCCAAATTTAGCAAGATAACATATGAACACTTACTTGAATTTGAATATGATAGCACTATGAATTTTTAATCATATTATTTGAATAATTAATTCTTTTAATTTCGTTCATACAAGTCTTCTTAAATCCTTTAAATTATCTAATTTCTCTATATCCCGGCCCTAAAATGAATTTCCTTTGGATGGTGAGTTTCAAGAATCCTTTTATTCTTCGTTTATTTACTGGTTGTTTTCGATAATTTTGGAATGTAATCTTTGAAGTTGTTTGTAATTTTTGGGATGATCTGATATTGTTCCATATGGTGTTGCTTGTTGGTTGTTGTTTTACTTTTAATTTCAAGTTATTTTATACTATCCAACATGTGTGTTGCTCACTATAAGTAGCTAGCGTTTTTATATCGTAATGTTCATCAATACAGGTTATATATATATATATATATTAAAAAATTGATGGGCATTGTCCCATGGGCCAAATAAAAGAGAGGTTAGCATATAATATTTTTCATTTTCAAACTTTGAAAATGAAAAATAAGAAAGCTAAAAAGAAAATAATAACAAAGATAAGCATATTTGAACACTTTACTCATACAAGCAGTAGGAGATACGACACGAATCAGCTCAAGTCCTCATACATACATACCATAATAATGTCATGGGAAATAAAACATCGATGATCGATTTTGATACATATTCAGAGACGGACACGTGGTGACAGGCGGCCTCCTAGCCTCCCCCTGTTTTAGAAATAACATCGACAACATGGGATAGCAAGCTAAGCTTACAAGGGTTCACTCATGTTACTATCAAACAACAACTCATGATGCTTCTCTCGTAATATAATCTTCAATTCATGTGATGGAGGCAATAGATCAATTGGTTAATTAATTGACTCAAATACTTGTCATTTAATCTCTCACGCAATCACCATCATGATCTGTAGTCCATGATGCTCCACATCCATAGCAGAACTCGGATGCACACCTGCAACTCCACAATCAACAAGATCTTATTTGCATTCAATGTGACACAATATTATATTGTCAATCACATCCAAACAAATACTGGAAACAGGTTGCTTTGATCAAGGATTTTGTTCAGCCTGTTTAAATTCAATATTAGGGGTTTAATTACTGAATCAATTATGTCATCTAATTGGACAAAGTTCACCTCAAATTTAGGCAAGAAATGAGAGAGAGGAGAGTGCGAGGCTTGGGTGTTCGGGCAAGCAACCAGTGGCGGAGCCACGTTACCCCTTGGGGGTGCCAAGGCACCCCTAAGGATTTAATTTTTTTTACAATTTTAACTACCCTACCCAATATCCAATCTCCCGCACCCCATTCCTTAGAGTAGAAGCCAAAATTAGTATGCCAGCGTGCCTGCTTTAAATCCCATAACATAACCAACATGATTATAGATTTTTCCTGCATAATTATACTACTTATATAACTAATTTATGATCAATCTAAGCAAATGCTTTAATTGTGTTATATGCAAGTCATGTTTTGAAGAAAATATATAGTAAAGCAAACTGACCTGCAAGTCATGTGTAAACAACCTTCAGTCTTTTCCACAAAGTATTTGCAATTGGGACACCTCTTCCATTTCTTCTCATGAGCAAGCTCCCTCAGCATGAGATCATCTCTTCCTCGCCCACTCTCATTTAGTATCTGAAACTCTTCGCATTCTACCCCTGGATGCCAGGGGACTTGACACTGTGCGCAGAACAATCTATGGCAGAATGGACACTCCGACTCTCTAATCACATCTCCTCCTCCGTTATCATTCACCAACATGGCAGAGCAGTCCTTGAAAGGACAGTAAAACATCATCTCAGATGCAAACAGCGCTCTGCATAGCTCCTCGTCCCACCTTTCCAGCACTTCTTTGGGAAGCATTGGCCTACAATCATCGAATTCCAGGACACCCTCGCATTCCAACCCGGGGCAAGAAACAACGGTTATGCCATCTTGGATCTTTGTGGAAACATGTTTGATAATACAGTCAGAACAAAAAGAGTGAACGCATCCCTCGTTTCTGAACATCTGGTCGTCGTCTTTCCTCTCCACGCAAATGTCGCAGAAGCAATGCGATGATTCTCCGGCTTCTTTTGTTGCCTCCTCGTGCTCTGGGTTGGGGGTCGGATGAATTGCTTGGATTGTCGGCGATGACGAGGCCCCGGTGTTTGCCATTTGAGAAGTGATGAGGTCGCTCATCACACCCTCTTGGAACTGCAACCCTTCCGCATACTTGGCATCCGACACAGGCAAAATCTCTTCTTCTTCTTCATCAAAGAGTAACGAGAAGTAAAAATCATCCACAAAGATAAGATCAGAGGTTGATTCTTGTGCCATATTACAAACTTGTGTGTGAACGATCAGCCCCTTTCTCTCCACCAAGGAGAAATTCGTGTCTCGTCTAATATAGTGGAAGTGGCATTACTTTACCAGTGACGACTTAGCCGGAAAGTTGACAAAAACAACTTGGTGACGACTTGGCTGAGAAGTTCTAAGAGAGGGGAAAAACCAAAAAAAAAAAAAAAAAACCCTTAACTGAGAAGATGTCGTCTCCAATTGGAAGTCTAATTTGGAAACTCCTTCATCAAGGGGTTACCTTTTGGATTTGATTAAAAAAAAAAAAAAAAAAAAAACCTTTTTCGATTTAACTTTACTGTTTCCGGGAAAAATAAGCACAAGAAAAAGAATGACTTGACTGCAGACCTGCGGTGAAGCTTTTATGCACGGCCATGGAACTAAGGGTGATGAAGGGTAAATTAGGGCTTTTTTTTTTTTTTTTTTTTTTTTTCTTAGTGCTATTTAAAAAATGATGTAACTTTTAAAATTTTCATTAGGTTTGTAATTAATTAATATTAAATTTTGATTAAATGGTAATTTTAAAAGTCACATCATTATTACAATGACACAAGAATGACTTCAAGAATTATTCAAATTAATGATGAAGCTCATTCATTGGAGTCTGGAGAGAAACAAAACAATTAATTAAAATGTAACATGTAACAATAAATGAGTTACACATTAGTTTGATAAACCCCTCCTAGTAAAAAATTTGGTATTCCAACTATTTCTTTTTTAAAAATCTTAAAATCACAGTTTAGCATTTAAAATCATAATTATTAAAAGCACACCCCTTACTTGCAATTTGAAACAGCAATTTTTTTATTTTTTTATTTTTATGTTTTTCAAATTACAATTTTTTAAAAGCATACTCCTAAATATATATTTTCTATGATTTAGTTTAAATTTGCTTTTAGTCAACAAAATTGCAATGCCAAATGACCTCTTAAAAGTACATATATTTTCAAACACAAAAATATTCAATACCCAAAAATCTTAAATGAAACATAGAATAAAGGATCTACCATTATACTTACATCACTCTTTGATGGAGATTAAAGTCTATAATCTTTGTCGTTTGGTGATAGAGAGATTTATTCAAACTTAAATAGAGAAAGAGATTTTTGGGCATTTTTTTTTAAAAAAAAAATTTGTTCTCCTCTTTTTTTCTTTTTTTTTTGGTCTTATATTCTCTGTACAAAAATATTAACAAATAACCAAAAACACAAAACACTCTTAAATCAAACAAACACAGTTTTCACCTTCAATTATGTAACCCCAAAATACATATTCAAACCAAAAAAAAAAACAGAACACATTAACAAAATTTAAATGGAATTATCTAAACTTGTCTAATAAGCTTAATAAGCCCTAACACAAAGTCCAACAGGAGAATTCCTAAACTTTATCCAACTCTAACCTCTTTTTCTTTATACTTTCTTTTTTGTTTTCCTTTTGATCCTACTTCCTTGGCCACTAGAGGAATCCTAGTGGGAAATGGGTATACACTTTCCTCGTAGTCTTCCTAATAAGTGACCGAAAGAAAAGGAAAAAGGAACTGAACTAGCAACCTAAGCCCTCTTTTGAATGAAAGACAGATTCCATTTGATTATTCATAGAAGAAAAGTTCAATTTTATCGTTAAGTGACTTGAAGAATGACTTCAATTAAAGATTATAAGATAGAAATCACACCTTTTTTTTTTTTACATGTCCACCCAAGGGAAGGGGGAGGGGGATTCGAGGCTTCCGCTTCATGAGGTGTAGTTCACAATCGATTGAGTTACCATTTGAGAACAGAAATCACACTTTTATCTTATCATTATATCACTTTTTTTAGGTGATCGTGTCAATCAATTAATGGTTGATTGGCACTCTAATTAAATAAATGAATTTTCTTTTAGATAATATTAAAAACAACATTTTTATCTCATAACTATCATACAATGCTGACGTAGTAATTCTAACAAACCTTTTAATTTTTTTTTTTTACAATGATTGATCTGAGATTTAGTGGGATTACTACTCATCATTATGGAATAATAGTTATGGAATAAAAATTTAATTTATAGCATTACTCTTTTATTTGAACCATAAGCTCCAAGAGAAATACTATACACCACATTTTTATCTCACTTTGCTCATGTGATAAGTTATTGTTTTTTTTTTTTTAAAAAAAAAAAAATGGTTGATTGACAATACCATATCAACAAAGTGAAATGAAAATAAAATAAAAGTATTGTGTATAACATGTATAATGCTAGACATCCCAAAAAATTCTTCCCAAAATGCTTCCCAAATGATGTGGCAAGCATTTTTTTTTCCTTAAAAAATTTTCATTCTCTCACCTTTGAAAATATTTTAAGGAAAAATAGTGCTTATCACATCATTTGGGAAGAATCCTTAGGACACCTAGCAGCCCTCGTATAACATTACTTAAGCTCCAAATTTAGCAAGATAACATATGAACACTTACTCGAATTTGAATATGATAGCACTGTGATTTTTTAATCCTATTATTTGAATAATTAACTCTTTTAATTTCGCTCATATAAGTCTTTTAAAATCCATTAAATAATCTAATTTCTCTGTTTCCCGGCCCTAAAATGAATTTCCTTTGGATGGTGAGTTTCAAGAATCCTTTTATTCTTCGTTTATTTACTGGTTGTTTTCGATAATTTTGGAATGTAATCTTTGAAATTGTTTGTAATTTTTGGGATGATCTGATATTGTTCCATATGGTGTTGCTTGTTGCTTGTTGTTTTACTTTTAATTTCAAGTTATTTTATACTATCCAACATGTGTGTTGCTCACTATAAGTAGCTAGCGTTTTTATATCGTAATGTTCATCAATACAGGTTATATATATATATATATATATAAAAAAAAAAAAATTGATGGACATTGTCACATCGGCCAAATAAAATAGAGGTTAGCATAATATTTTTCATTTTCAAATTTTGAAAATGAAAAATAAGAAAGCTAAAAAGAAAATAATAATAATAAAGATAAGCAAATTTGAACACTTTACTCATACAAGCAGTAGGAGATACGACACGAATAAGCTAATTTCATTAATGCTGCTCAAGTCCTCATACATACATACCATAATAATGTCATGGGAAATAAACATCGATGATCGATCTTGATACATATTCAGAGACGGACACGTGGTGACAGGCGGTCTCCTAGCCTCCCCCTGTTTTAGAAATAACATCGACAACATGGGATAGCAAGCTAAGCTTACAAGGGTTCACTCATGTTACTATCAAACAACTCATGATGCTTCTCTCGTAATATAATCTTCAATTCATGTGATGGAGGCAATAGATCAATTGGTTAATTAATTGACTCAAATACTTGTCATTTAATCCCTCACGCAATCACCATCATGATCTGTAGACCATGATGCTCCACATCCATAGCAGAACTCGGATGCACACCTGCAACTCCACAATCAACAGGATCTTATTTGCATTCAATGTGACACAATATTACATTGTCAATCACATCCAAACAAATACTGGAAACAGGTTGCTTTGATCAAGGATTTTGTTCAGCCTGTTTAAATTCAATATTAGGGGGTTTAATTACCGAATCAATTCTGTCATCTAATTGGACAAAGTTCCCCTGAAATTTAGGCAAGAAATGAGAGAGAGGAGAATGCGAGGCTTGGGTGTTCGGGCAAGCGGCTCCCGCAACCCGAGAGCATGAGGCCTAATCACACTTTTTTTTTTTTGCCTGAATTTCAAAAAACTCAGACAAAAAAAATCTAAAAAATGACAATCCCAAGCCATCTTACTAGAGTAAAAGCCAAAATTAGCATGTGGGGGTGTCTATTTTAGATCCTACAACATAACCAATATGATTATAGAAGTTTCATGGATACTTCTACTACTTTAATTGTGTTAGTAAAGCGAACTGACCTGCAAATAATATGCAAACAACCTTGAGTCCTTTCCACGTAGAATTTGCAATTGGGGCACCTCTTCCATTTCTTCTCCCGAGCAATCTCCCTCAGCATGAGATCCTCTGTTTCTCTCTCATTCTCATTTATTCCCTGGAACTCTTCGCACTCAATCCCTGGATGCCAGGGGACACAACACTGCGCGCAGAAGAGTCGATGGCAGAATGGACACTCCGACTCCCTAATCATCACTTCTCTTTCTTCCTTGTCATTCACCAACACGCCTGAACAGTCCTTGAAAGGACAGTAAAACTTCATCTCAGACGCAATCAGCGCTCTGCATAGCTCCTCGTCCCACCTTTCCATCACGTCTTTGGGAAGCATTGGCCTGCAGGCATCGAGTTCCAGGACAACCTTGCATTCCAACCCGGGGCAAGAAACAATGGTCATGCCGAGTTGGATCTTTGTGGAAACATGTTTGCCAATGCAGTCAGAGCAAAAAGAGTGAAGGCAGCTGCCCTCGTTTCTGAACATCTGGTGGCCATCTTTCCTCTCCACACAAATGTCACAGAAGCTACTCGTACTCGATGAGGATGACTCTCCAGCTTCTGGGTTGGCGGTCGGAGGACTAATTGCTTGGGTTGTTGGCGATGATGAGGCCCCGGTGTTTGCCATTTGAGAAGTGATGATGTCGACCATTAGAGCCTCTTGGAGCTGCAACCCTTCGGCATACTTGGCATCCGACACTGACAAAATCTCATCTGCTTCTTCATCAAAGAATAATGAGAAGTAAAAATCATCCACAAACATGAGATCAGATGCTGATTCTTGTGCCATATTACAACTTGTGTGTGAACGATTAGCCCCTTATTCTCTCTACGAAGGAGAAAGTTTGTGTCTCCTCGTCATATAAATAGTGGAAGTGGGTGGCATTACTTTATTAACTTCGCTTATTAAATTCATCCACAAAAGAAAAAAGAAAAAAAACTTAGCTGAGAAGATGTCATCTCGGATTGGAAGGTCAAATATTTGGAAGTCCTTCATCAAGGGGTTTAACCTTTTGGATTTAACTTTACATACCCTTTAAAATCGAAATTCCTAAAATGAAATTTTGGTGCATTAACCTAATAATTCAATTGACCTAGCCTCACATTAATATTAGATGCATGAATTATTAAATTCGAAATTTAATAGATAATAGAGTTAATCATAGACATTAATTGGTAGATTAATTAATTTTCTTGTAAATCACATTTAATTTGCATGGCCGGCTATACCAAGGAATTTGGTTTAAAGAGCAAGTCTCTTCCCTTTTTCAATATGAAACCAACAGACAATATTTTTCTTCTTTTATTGCAACTGCTTCAACGTGAGTTAATTTGCTAATTAAGCACATTAATTAAAATTTTTGTTCATGCCTTTAATGCCATCAAGCCACATGCCCCGAAAAAGGGAAAATGATCCTCTCCATTTCAAAATCCCTCAATTTCCTCCATTTAGTGCATTTTGAAGGGTAATGTTGTCCAAAAGTTTTAATAAGAGTAGTGCATTAAATGCAATACCCTTCAAAATGCACTAAATAGGAAAAATGGAGGAATTTTGAAATGGAGAGGATCCTATTCCCCGAAAAAGGATCATCTCCATTTCCTCTATTTAGTACATTTTGAAGGGTGGATCCTTTTCCACACGCCCCTTTCATTTGATTATACATTGAATGTTTTTTTTTTAAAAAAAAAAAAAAAAAATCATAGAATCAGAATGGGAAGCATAAAAGCCACATCGAATCCCTCTATATATGTATTTATTTCAATAATATATATAGCTTGTTCCTATTGGAAGATCGATGAAGCATAAAATCAAACGCCATTTTCAATTACAGTTGAGTAGTGGGTTTTAATTGAATCCTCCTCATCCTTAATTAGGTTGGTTTTAATTGAGTACCCATTTCATTTGTTTGGCTTGACTGGTTTTGAAATTAAGATCCTCTCCATTTTATTTGAATATGATAATATCTAATTAGTTCACTTTTTGAAAAGACAAAAAGACCCATATACTATAACTAACGAAATATTTTCCGGTTCATTTGAACTCGAGAGAATTCTATTAGCTGGTGTTGCCATTTTTGGAGACAACTCTTCAAAATCTAAATGGATTTTATCTAAACTTATCTAATAATTAAGCATATATAATAATTCCTAAGCCCCTACCTAAAAGTTCAACAGGAGAATTCCTAACTTTATCAAACCCAAACAAACCTCTTTTGCTTTATACTTTATTTTTTATTTTTTCCTTAGTTGCTAGGCCAATAGAGAAATCCGAGCTAGTGTGAATTACAAGGAAAACACTTTTCTCTTGTAGTCTTCCTAATTAACCGAAAGAAAAGGAAAAAAGGAATGGAACCAGCAACCCATGATCCCTCTTTTGAAAGAAAGAGAGATACCATTTGATTACTCAAGCTCCACATTCAGCACGATATAACATATGAAATTTTATATTTGGAGCTTATGATTAAAATTATTATTATTTTTTTCTTTAAAGATAATTAAGCAAATTTGAACACTTTACTCATACAAAAACAGTAGGAGATATGACACGAATCCACTAATTGATTTCACTGATACTGCTCAAGTCCTCAAATGATCACTTTTGTGCATCGCAATTAAAAGACATACATATCATAATAATGTGATGCAAAATAAACATCTTGACACATATTCCTTTCCCACTACAAACATTTGCTATATATCAATACGAATATAATAATTTATAGACTAACATCCTCATTATGCTTTGTCCAGCTAGCCATTTAATCTCTCACGCAATGATCACCATGATTTCCAGTCCACGATCCTCCACATCCATAGCAAAACTGGAATTTACACCTGCAACCACAATCAACAGGCTAGGATCTTATTTGCATTCAATGTGACACGTTATTGAAGTGATTTATGCTCAGTCTAAGCAAATATATACTTTGTGTTATGTACCAATCATATTTTGAAGATAATAGTAAAGCAAAGCGCTAGTTGAGAGTGAAAAGAAACTTTTTTTTTTTCTCAACCTCCGCTAGCCTTTGCTTGGCTAGAGGTTTCTTTGGCTCTTCCCACCTCTTGGCTCTCGGGAAGTTTTATCCGACGTTTTGTGCGACTTATCTAACCCAAAATCACAACCTCGGCGTCAAGGCTCCACCAATGCGCTAGTCTCCTTCTCCACCATGCTCTCCGCCTTCTCTTCCGTGTTGGTAGCCAGATTTGTCACGGTTTTGAGATCGGATTTCTTTAAATCTAGATCTATTCTCGTCCGATAGTTCCAGCCACCAACACACCACTCCACCGCTTCCATGGGCATTCCAGCTTCCTAGAGCCACTGACCGATTCACCGTCCGAGATTCACGCGACGATCTCACACGCCTCCTTCCTCTACCTGCCTGCCTTCTAATGCATTTGATTTTGGATTATTTTATTGCTTTTATGTTTTTTACTTGGGTTCTCGTACCGAAATCTAGAGTGTTCTTTTATCTTAAAATCCTACTAATCTTATGGTGCTTTTTCCTCAACACCTTTCTTTGCTGGTACTTTGCATGAATTTGGGTAGGGTTAAAGCTATCCGTTTTTTTTTATTTTGGTGTTTAAGCCGCTTGTTGCTACCCATATTGAGAGGACCACACTGTAATTTTTTTTTTTTTTTTTTGTGGTCTGTTGTTAGGAAGTTAACCCCTTTCAGTGTTTTAATCCCTATATCATTTCCGTTATTTGCTTAGAAAAAGTAAAAAATAGTAAAGCAAACTGACCTGCAAGTCATGTGTAAACAACCTGCAGTCCTTTCAACAAAGTATTTGCAATTGGGACACCTCTTCCATTTCTTCTGATGAGCAAGCTCCCTCAGCATCAGATCCTCTCTTCCTCTCTCACTCTCGTTTAGTATCTGGAACTCTTGGCACTCTACCCCTGGATGCCAGGGGACTTGACACTGTGCGCAGAAGAGTCTATGGCAGAATGGACACTCCGACTCCGTAATCATCACTTCTCCTTCTCCAATATTATCATCCACCAACATGGCTGAACAGTCCTTGAAAGGACAGTAAAACACCATCTCAGACGCAAACAGCGCTCTGCATAGCTCCTCGTCCCACCTTTCCATCACGTCTTTGGGAAGCATTGGCCTGCAAGCATTGACTCGAAGGACACCCTGGCATTCCAACCACCCGGGGCAAGAAACATGGGTTATGCCGTCTTGGATCTTTGTGGCAACATGTTTGCCAATGCAGTCGGAACAAAATGTGTGAAGGCAGGTCTCGTTTATGAACATCTGGTGGCCATCTTTCCTCTCCATACAAATATCGCAGACGAAGAAGCCATAATATTGCGATGACTCTCCGGCTTCTTTTGTTGAGAAGCAAAAATCATCCGCAAACATGCGATGATCAGAGGCTGATTCTTTCATAGCCTCTTCCTTGTGATACTCGGCAAACTCATATAATGTGGTGTAAAAATCGTCAAAAAAAATCTCTTCTTCTTCTTCTTCTTCATCAAAGAGTAACGAGAAGTAAAAATCATCCACAAACATAAGATCAGAGGTTGATTCTTGTGCCATATTACAAACTTGTGTGTGAACGATCAGCCCCTTATTCTCTCTACGTACCATGGAGAAATTCGTGTCTCCTCGTCATATATATAGTGGAAGTGGCATTACTTTACAACTGACGGCTTAGCCGAGAAGTTGACAAAAAAACACTTGGTGACGACTTGCCTGAGAAGTTCTAAGAGAGGGAAAAAAAAAAAAAAAAAACTTAACTCATGAGAAGATGTCGTCTCCCATTATTGGTAGTCTAATTTGGAAACTCCTTCTTCATCAATTAAGGGGTTTAACCTTTAGGATTTAAGGTTAAAAAGAAAAAAAAAAAAAAAAAAGCCTTTTGAATTTAACTTTACCGTTTCAGGTAGGGACACTACAAAAAAAACAATTTTTTTCTCATTAGAATTTTTTGCTGTGTCAAGGGACGCTCCTGACGTGTGTTGAATGTCAGAGGCATAGGTGTCAGGAAATTTTTTTTCCTAACGTGTTACTGTTTAGCACGTTAGATTCTGACGTGTCAATTTTGGCATGTCAGAAAATTTCTAACGTATTAAAGTATAACATGTCAGGAAATTTAAAAATTAATTAATTTTTTTTTTCCTGGAATTTTTTTTTTCAATTAAAAAATGTATTAATTTAATTTATTTTATTTTATTTTTTTTGTAATTTATTGAGTGGTGCAGAGAAATTCGTTTCTCTGCACCACTGGTGCAGTGAAGTGGTGCAGAGAAACCCAACAAAGAGAAGATTTTAAAACTACGAAAAAAATTTCTTGTTTCTGCAAAAATTTTCTCCAAAATCTTTTCTCCGTTTTCTCACTTCTTTTCGATCTCCAATTTCAAAAACCCAAACTCACACTGAAAAATCTTCAAAAAATTAAAAACCCAAATAAAAAAAAATAATCTAAAAAATCAAAAACCTAAATGTCAAACCCAACAAATCTTCAAAAACATCAAAAATCTTCTTCTCTTCTCTTCTCCTTTTTTTTTTTTTTTTTTTTTTTTTTTCTTCTGCTTCTCTTCTTCTTCTCTTCTCCCTTTCTTTTTCTTCTTCTCTTCTCCTTTTCTTTTTCTTCTCCTTCTTCTACTTTCTTTGATCTGCCGTGGAGAGAGAGAGAGGAGAGGAGAGAGAGAGTGTAGGGAAAATAAATGAGGGAAGAATAAAAAGAGGAAAAAATTGAGGGAAAATAAGAAGAGGGAAAAATTTCAAAAATCTGCCCCCCTCTTTTTTTTTTTTTGACGCGCTATTTTTAGCACGTTCGAAAATTTTGACGTGCCAATTGGACACGTCAGAATTTTTTGACGCACCAATTTGGTGCGTCAAAAATTCAGAAAATTTTGACGCGCCAGAATTTTCTGACGTGCTATTTCAACCCGTCGGAAAATTCTGACGTGCTATTTTTAGCATGTCAGAAAATAATGACGTGGCAAAAATCATGTACTATTTGCCACGTCAGAAAATAGTGATTTTTTTTGTAGTGGGGTGAAATTTAAAACCGCCTAACCGCAACCGCTAACCGCTATAACCGTTAATCGCTAGCTGCCTAGGTGGTTGCGGTTAGCGGTTAGTGGGTTTTAGAAATCCACTAACCGCTACCTGCTAACTGCTTTTTTAAAAATATATATATAATAAATAACAATAAGTCGTGAGTTTATGAACTTTTTTTGGTTGATTGTTAGTTTACGAACTTGTTTGAGTTTATGTATAAGACTATAAATGAAGTGATGATTTTGTTGTAATTTTATTTGTATATTATATGACGTGCAGATTTGTATAAGGTAGCCAACAAGATTTTGGTATATAGCAATTTTTAATGCTAAAATGGCCATGAAAAGGGAAAAAAAATGTTTAAAATGAGCAAAAAAAATATTTAAAGTGAGCCCAAAACTAGTCCAAAATCAGTCAAAAAAAAAAAAAAAAAAAGCCCAAAAAAGGGGTTAGAAAAAAGCGGTTATCCCAAAGCGGTTAACCGCTACCCAGTTAGTGGAAGCGGTTAGTAAAAATTACTAACCGCCTAGGCGGTTGAGGTTAGCGGTTTTATCCACTAACCGCAACCGCTATTTCACCCCTAGTTTCAGAGAAAAAGAAGCATAAGAAAAAGAATGACTTGACTATGGACATGGGGTGAAGCTCTTTTACAGTTCAAATGAAATGGAGAGGATCCTAAGTCATGGAATGAAAGGTCATGTCATGAAGTGTAAATTAGGGCTTGTTTTTTTTTGGAAATTTTATATAAACTCCTTAGGTCAACGCGGCTTCATTAAAAACTCTTTAGGTGTTTTTTTTCAAAAATTTAGTCCATGGGTCAATCAAAACTATAATAAACTCCTTACCATCAAAATTTTTTAACAGCCGTTAGGACCACTCAAAACTCCCTGTTTTACTTGATTAAAATATTAATCATGTACCTGTGATTTTTTATATAAACTCCCCGTTAGGACCACTCAAATCATGTACTATTTGCCACCCTTCAATTTTTTTTATTTTTTTTTAGATTTAATTTTTAAAATTAAATTAATAAAAAATTAATATTTTAATCAGGTAAAACGAAGAGTTTTGAGTGACCCTAATGACTATTAAAAAAATTTTACGGTAGGGAGTTTATTGTAGTTTCAATTGACCCAGAGACTAAATTTTCGAGAAAAAAAAACACCTAGGGAGTTTTTAATGAAGCCGCGTTGACCTAAGGAGTTTATATATAATTTTCCTTTTTCTTTTTTTTTTTGGCCGGATATAAGGATTTAAAGATATTGATAAATTATTTTAATGCACTTTTTTATAACTTGCTAACACGTTTCAATATGTGATTGAAGTTACACATATAGACAGAATTTTCCTCCAAGTTTGAGAAAATTTTCTAATCTATTCTATAAAAATGACATGTGTTCTCTATCTGTGAGAAGCACATGTGTTTTTTTTAATAACACTTTTTGAATAAATTTTTTTTCAACTTTTTCCTTGCAATTAAAAAAAATATGTGTTTCTCACATGTAGAGGACACATATTATTTTTATAAAATATATTGAAATTTTTTTTTCCAACCCAATTTAAAAAAAAAACTTTATCCGACACACGTATTCCTTTGCCAGTATAAACATTTCCTATCAATATTAAGACCAGCAACACAAAAGAGTTGATACTTGATAGTTGATGTATATATACATATTAATATAAGGATTTTACAATAACATCCTCATTATGCTTTGCCTAGTCATTTATTCTCTCAAGCAATTACCATCATGATCGTTAGTCCATGACGCTCCACATCCATAGCAAAACTGGAACGTACACCTGGAACCACAATCAACAAGATCTCATTTGCATTCAATGTGACACATTATATTGTCAGTCACATCAGCTTTGAAAGAAGAAACAAATACTGTACGTAAAAAGCTTGGAACGGGTCAGGTTCAGGTTAGCTTTGAAGAATTTTGTTCAGCCTGTAGTGTGATCAATTTCAAGTTGGACTAGAAAGCCTGTGTTTCCGGTCCAAACTTGACAAAACCTGTTGTTTACATTCAATACTAAGGGTTTACTTGAGTCATTCTATATGCAAAGGATGCTTGGATACTAAAACTTAATTATCACATGATTTGATGAAACGATTACGAGTGTATATGTTGACATTGCTTCGCTAACTAATTAAATTGATAAGTCAATTTTTTTTTAATCATTTCAATGAACAGCCGTGGAACTTGTAATAAAAGTTGCATTTCCCCTCACACCACTGAAAACCATTGCAGCTCATATTTTGGCCTCTCAAGTGCTATGAACCCAGACCACAAATATGGGCTAATTGGACAAGGCGCCGTCCCCCTAATCTCTGAAATTCAGTAAGGGAATGAGAGAGGGGAGTATAGGGCCTAGAGTGCTCGAATAAGTGAAATCCGCATTTCAGGAGGCCAGGGACTTGCCTGAGCACCCTGGACCCTGCACCCTCTCTTCATTTTTTGATCAAATTTCCTGAAATTCGAGCAGGAAATTCTAATGAAAATCTCAATACATCCCCCCCTAGCTATCTGGCTAGAATAGAAGCCAAAAGTAGCATGTGAGCAAGTCTGTTATAGATCCTATAACATAACCAACATGATTATAGATCCTATAAAAAAAAAAAAATCATAGAATCAGAATGGGAAGCATAAAAGCCACATCCGAATCCCTCTATATATGTATTTATTTCAATAATATATATAGCTTGTTCTTATTGGAAGATCGATGAAGCATAAAATCAAACGCCATTTTCAATTACATTTGAGTAGTGGGTTTTAATTGAATCCTCCTCATCCTTAATTAGGTTGGTTTTAATTGAGTATCCATTTCATTTGTTTGGCTTGACTAGTTTTGGAATTAGATCGTCTCCATTTCCGTTAGTTGATCTTGCTATTTTTCAAGACAACTCTTCAAAATCTAAATAGATTTATCTAAACTAATCTAGTAATTAAGCTTATATGATAATCCCTAAGGCCCCTACCTCAAAGTTCAACAGGAGAATTCCTAACTTTATCAAACCCAAACAAACCTTTGCTTTATACTTTTTTATTTTTTTCCTTAGCTGCTAGGCCAATAGAGAAATCCGAGCTAGTGTGAATTATAAGGAAAACACTTTTCTCTCGTAGTCTTCCTAATTGACCGAAAGAAAAGGAAAAAGGAATGGAACTAGCAACCCATGATCCCTCTTTTGAAAGAAAGAGAGATGCCATTTGATTACTCAAGGTTCACATTTAGCATGACAACAAATGAAATTTTATATTTGGATTAATTGATCTTAATTAATGATTTCGCTTAAAATTCTTTAAATTTATTTGTCTTCCTCCTATAAAATAGCAAGACGTGCAGTCTAAATCTCGCATTGAGAAAAAAAAAAAAAAAAAAAAAAAAAAATTTAAACCCACATAGAGTAGGAAGATTAGAAATACATTCATAAGTGCCAAGTCCTGCATTAATTTAATAGTGAGATTATATTTTATAGGTAATTATAAGAAATTCAAATTGCAACTTGATTATTCTTTTTCAAGTAATAATTTAGGTGTGACTAGCACTTCTTTTGTGTCCTTACAACTTATACATTTCATGTTTCATTTCACGAATCTACTAATTTCACTGATGCTGCTCAAGTCCTCAATTCCACCACCACTTTTTTTCTTTTTTTTTTTTTTTTTTTTTCTCTCTCTCTCTCTAAATGAATAAGGAAGAGAGGATTACAGGGGAATTCCACCACCACTTCAATAGATATACAAAACACAATGTCTTGCAAAATAAACATCCTGACACATATTCCTTTTTGCCTAGTCATTTATTCTCTCAAGCAATTATCATCATGATCGTTAGTCCATGATGCTCCACATCCATAGCAAAACTGGAATGTACACCTGGAACCACAATCAACAAGATCTCATTTGCATTCAATGTGACACATTATATTGTCATTTGTCAGTCATATCAGTTTTAAAAGAAGAAACAAATACTGGAAAAAGCTTGGAACAGGTCAGGTTCAGGTTGGCTTTGAAGGATTTTGGTCAGCCTCAGTGTGATCAATTTCAAGTTGGACTAGAAAGCCTGTGTTTCCGGTCCAAACTTGACAAAGTCTGTTGTTTACATTCAATATTAAGGGTTTACTGGAATCATTCTATATGCATAGGAAGATGCTTGGCGACTACAACTTTAACTATAAACTTAATTATCACATGGTTTGATGAAGCGATTACGAGTATATGTTGACACCGCTAACTAATTAAATTGATAAGTCAATTTTATTTTTTTTAATCATTTCAATGAATGGCCATGGAACTTGTAATAAAAGTTGCAATTCCCCTAACACCACTGAAAACCATTGCAGCTCAAATTTTGGCCTGTCAAGTGCTATGAACCCAGACCACAAATATGGGCTAATTGGACAAGGCGCCGTCCCCCTAATCTCTGAAATTCAGTAAGGGAATGCGAGATGGGAGTATAGGGCCTAGAGTGCTCGAATAAGTGAAATTCGCATTTCAGGCAGCCAGGGACTTGCCTGAGCACCCTGGACCCTGCACCCTCCCCCTCTTCATTTTTTGATCAAATTACTTGAAATTCGAGCAGGAAATTCTAATGAAAATCTCAATACATCTCCCCTAGCTATCTGGCTAGAATAGAAGCCAAAATTAGTATGTGAGCGCGTCTGTTATAGATCCTATAACATAACCAACATGATTATAGATTTCTCCTGGATAATTATTCTACTTATATGAGTAATTAAGGGTCAGTCTAAGCAAATGCTTTGTGTTATATGCAAATCATGTTTTGAAGGATAATAGTAAAGCAAACTGACCTGCAAGTCATATGTAAACAACCTTCAGTCCTTTCCACATAGTACTTGCAATTGGAACACCTTCTCCATTTCTTCTCCTGAGCAAGTTCCCTCAGCATGAGATCCTCTCTTCCTCTCTCACTCTCATTTAATCTCTGGAACTCTTCGCACTCTACCCCAGGATGCCAGGGGACATAACACTGAGCGCAGAAGAGTCGATGGCAGAATGGACACTCTGACTCCCTAATGACTTCTCCTTCGTTATCATTCACCAACATGGCTGAACAGTCCTTGAAAGGACAGTAAAACATCATCTCAGACGCAATCAGCGCTGTGCATAGCAACTCGTCCCACCTTTCCAGCACGTCTTTGGAAAGCATTGGCCTGCAAGCATCGAGTTCTAGGACACCCTTGCATTCCAATCCGGGGCAAGAAACAACGGTTATGCCATCTTGGATCTTTGTGGCAACATGTTTGCTAATGCAGTCAGAACAAAAAGAGTGAACACAGCTCTCGTTTCTGAACATCTGATCACTATCTTTCCTCTCCACACAAATGTTACAGAAGCTATGTGATGATTCTCCAGCTTCTTTTGTTGCCTCCTCTGGCTTTAGGTTGTGGATTAGAGGACTTGCTTGGATTGGTGGTGATGATGATGAGGATGATGAGGCCCCGTTGTTTGCCATTTGAGAAGTGATCAGGGAGCCCATAAGAGCCTCTTGGAACTGCAACCCTTCCGCATACTTGGCATCCGACACTGGCAAAATGTCCTCTTCTTTTTCTATTTTTCTTCTTTTTTTTGGATGAATAATCTCCTCTTCTTTTTCATCAAAGAGTAATGAGAAGTAAAAATCATCCACATACATAAGATCAGAGGCTGATTCTTGTGCCATATTACAACTTCCGAATAAACAATCAGCCCCTAATTCTCTCTACAAAGGAGAAAGTCTGTGTCTCGTCCAATATAGTGGAAATGGCATTACTTTACAAGTGACAACTGCTGAGAAGTCGCTAAGAAAAGAAAAGAAAAAAAAAAAAAAAACTGAGCTGAGAAGATGTCACGCCCAAGTCCAAAGCAAGACATGACGCCTAATAAATATGATATTAAACCTACTTAAAACATTTCTATAAAATTCCATTTCATCAAAAGCAACTAAGTATACCACCCAAATTACTTCTAAAACATCAATTAGAGCTCTACAAATAATTCGATAAACATTAATAACAAACACACCTTCTCATTATCCAAAACTGTCAAATACAATAAATCAGAAATCCCAATTCATCTCTAAGATATACTCCCCCAGCAGCAGCACAATCTGGGTCCAATTTATTTAGAAACTACAAACTCCAAGTCTCAAATTCCAACATAACAAATAACTAACATTACGACATACTTATTGAAATCTCTACTAACATTCACTCCAACAAATAGAGTACCTAATGAAGAATATCAAACGATTAATTATGCAAAGCAAAATCTGATATATAACAATTGTATTTGCCCAAACATGTGCTGTTTAAACAAAACCTTCAAAGTTCAAACCATGGATTACTCCAATCAACAACCATACCAATTTTGAAGAAAACAACTCCCTCAAACTCCAACATAACCCAAGTAAAATCATACATAAGAAGATTCAATTTCTGTAAAAACATCAACTTCTCAACATTAAAATTCCCAATTCTCATGTTGGGACTTTCGTTTCGGCTCCCAAACGACACCACACAATGAATCCTCATCTACGTTATATTAGAAAATAAGAAAGCCCACACATTAAAAATGGAGAAATCTTAACTTGATTTTCGGTGGGTCCTGCTGAAGT
This sequence comes from Corylus avellana, assembly GCF_901000735.1. Taxonomy (NCBI): domain Eukaryota; kingdom Viridiplantae; phylum Streptophyta; class Magnoliopsida; order Fagales; family Betulaceae; genus Corylus; species Corylus avellana. The sequence goes on from NC_081547.1 coordinate 2,146,436, forward strand.
GTGTGAGAGAAGAATTTGACGAGAATGTCTCCTAAGGAAGGTAGTTTGCTCTCGATGGCTGCTGTTTATAATCTTCAATGGAAGCCTAAACGTACGAGAAAGCGTAAATGAGTGAGCTTCTTTTACAAGGAAGAGGAAGACTTGCGGACACCAAAATAGGGAAGTTAACCGAACAACAGAGTTGTAGAGGGAGAGTTCTGGCCTTCGGTTTACCCAGAATATTTTAAAAAGAAACAGATCGCTTTCGGTGAGCGAAATAAAAAACAGAACTAGGAAAAAGGATGACTTCATATGACACCCCACGTAAAATATATATATTGAGTATTGTTTTTTTTTTTTTTTTTTATATGTCCGCACAAGAGGGGGAGGAAGATTCGAACTAGTGACCTCTACTTCATTAAGTGTGATCCCAGCCGATTGAGATACCTCTTGGAGACTAGAGTATTGTTAGAATGAGAATTAAAGTCTTTGATGTGATACGAATTTTAAAATTTTTAATATGATAATTTTTTTTTTTTTTTGACATGTCCACATAAGAGAATTAGGGAGATTCGAATTAATGACCTTCGATTTATAAAGCGTAGTCTCCAACCGATTGAATTACCCCTTAAAATTTAATAATGGCCCAAGTCTATGCATCAAATTAGCGTTTTTTGTTTGATTGCAAAATGAGAAATATTACGCCTTCTAAATTTTTTTTCCAAATTTTGCTTAATTTATTATTTTAAAAAATTGTGTCACAAACACATTATTTAAGAAAAAAAATTTCGGGGAGGGTAACATTTTTCTTGCAAAATTACCATTTAAACCTTTCTAGAATGCAAGGGAAGAAGAATTGGTAAGGTATTTTTTTGTCATTTCCAGATGAGAGAGATGTGAGATTTTGAAGTGAGTTGTCAAGCTCAAGCTGGGGCTGGACGACGGTGTGGGTGGCAGAGAGTGACGCACTATGAAGACAGGGAAGGAGGACCTTCCTCCTTTGGAAGAAGGTAAGTTGTTTCTCAAGCTTTTCTTTATAATTATGTTATGCCCAATGATTATTAAACACAAAAACCATGCTAATTGGTAGTATTTTGCTTGGATGATTTTTGGGTTGAGTTTTGTGGGTGTTCGGTGTGTGTGGTTTTCTTTTATTCTTTTTTTTTTTTAATATGGATTTTGTGTGATATGAATCATAAGTGAGTTTGGTATGTGCTAACTTTTCAGTGGCTTTGCTATGTTTGATTTTGGGTATTTCCTTCTGGTGAAGGGCTGTTGGCTGATTGAATGCATTTCGAGTTATTGTTAGTTTTTTCTGATTGTGTGGTTGACCGATTGATAATTGTGTGTTACATATTTTTAGTTAAGGTGTTGGGAGAGGGAAAAAGAGTTGAAAGAGAAAAGATGTGACTAGGAATAATTTATCTTCTCTCTCTCTCTGTATTATACTCAGTTTTCTTCAATTGTTAACAAAGTTAAATTCGGTCTATATTCTTCTCTTACAGTAATCCTTGAACTTGGGGTTGGGGGTATCACATTCACATAGAAAAAGACAAGGAGGAGATAAAAGGACCGGATGAGTTTTCCTGTGCTGAGGCCTGAGAGAAATCAAAAGGGAAGCGATAAAAACATGATGAGGGAGAGAAGTTTGGTGCTTGAAGGAACTTGGTGGAAAATAAAGGCAAAGCAGAAAGTATGGGGGAGAGAGAGAAAAGAGTGGGGTGATGGGTGTAAAGGTAAAAATAAAGAAAGAATGAGAAGAAGAAGAAAAAAATAAAAAATTAATATTTTTATGCTATTTAATATTATCTTGTCACTCTCTTGTCACTCATCATCTTTTATTTTTTAAAATTAATTATTAAATTTGTAGGCATCATTTAGTGTCCCATATCCGACGAGAATGGTAGGCCGATCCCACCACGTGTGTTAGAAAATCATCAACGTCAAACCACGTAGACCGATGGCACCGAAGGAGGAGGTTAGTGTAAAAAATTCTATTTAAGGTATGTCTTATATGTCATATGTTATTTAATGTGATTTAAATCACAATTATGGGTGTTCAGTAATATATTTTAAATAAATAAATAAATAATTTGTGGAATCAAATAAATTAAAATTTATTTTATTATGATTTTTATTACTTGATGTGAGAAATAAATAAAATAATAATTCTGATTAATAACCTATCTATAAATAAAGATTATGTATACCATTAAGATGTCACTTTCTTTGTTTCAAGTTTATGTTGCTTAAAAAATTATTCCGTTGAATTCTGAATCCTTTTTGCTGCCTACTTTAACATAAGAAATGTTTTATATGCCAACAAACCTAATTGACCAGTCAAATGGACTCCACATCTTGGACCACTTCCACTAAATCTAACGCCTAAAAAACCATCCTCATTCAGCAAGCAAAATGAGTCCAAGGCACCCTTCTCCACACATTCTTCTTGAGCCCAAAAAAAAAAAAAACGTTTTAAATGTTTTTTAAGTGAGTAATTGAAAATAGCCTTTAAAAAAAAAAAAAAAAAAAAAAAAACTTTAATATAAAAAATTGGACATAAACATCGTAAATTTGTAAGGTAAAATGTTAAGCCTGATTATCTTATATAAACCATTTTAGGTTGACGTAATTATTTATAGTTAAACGTGGTCCAAGGGCCGCGGCTACCAAATCCGGAAATATATGGGCCGGAAAGTGGGCTTATGACTTTTTCATGGGCTTTAGACTATTGGGATGGGCTTAAACCCAAAATAAAAAATAAAAAATTGAAGCGGCTGGCCCGCTGGGGGTAGGTGAAGAAGACACTGGTCTTGGCAGCCATCGAAGTTGTCCGTCATGTCGTGGTAGGTAAAACCTGTTTTAGAAAAGTAGCACACCACGTAAGGTTGACCCCACCACCCCACCATCCAAACCCATCTCACCAACCCAACCAAATACACTCTCCTCCTTCACCAACCACTGTGCGTACGTTTCATGGCTCCTTCCCTTTCGCCCTCCAAACAATACCAAAATCCCCGATATGTCCCTCCACCAACCACCGCCCTTACCTCCTTAACTACTTTTATACGATCAACGTTTCCCTCAGCTCCATCTCACCAACAAAGCCAAACATTTCCCCTGCCTTCTCTTTGTGCGGCCGGCATCTCCTCACTCAGCTCCTAACATGGCTATCCAAGCGAAGCAGGAAGAATTCATTTTCCGGTCCAAACTTCCCGACATTTACATTCCCAAACATCTCCCCATTCACTCCTATTGCTTTGAGAACATATCCAAGGTCGGTTCCCGCCCGTGTCTGATAAACGGTTCGACCGGCGAGGTATACACGTACTATGATGTCGAGCTCACATCGCGAAAGGTCGCCTCCGGCCTTAGCAAGCTCGGAATTCGGAAGGGAGATGTCGTCATGCTTTTGCTACCCAACTCGCCGGAATTCGCGTTCGTGTTCCTCGGCGCTTCTTATTTAGGTGCCATGACGACTGCTGCCAACCCTTTCTTCACCGCCGCCGAGGTCGCAAAGCAAGGGAAATCTTCAAAAGCAAAGATCGTTGTCACTCAAGCTTGTTACTACGACAAAGTGAAGGACTACGCGCATGAAAACGGCGTTAAGATCATCTGCATCGACTCGCCGCCGAAAGACTGCTTGCATTTCTCGGAGCTTACTAAGGCCGACGAAAACGACATCCCGGAGGTGGATATCAGCCCAGACGACGTTGTGGCGCTGCCGTACTCGTCGGGGACGACCGGGTTGCCGAAAGGGGTGATGTTAACGCACAAAGGGCTGGTGACAAGCGTGGCTCAACAGGTGGACGGAGAGAACCCAAACCTCTATTTTCACAGCGAGGACGTGATACTGTGCGTTTTGCCGCTGTTTCACATTTACTCTCTCAACTCCGTCTTCCTCTGCGGGCTGCGAGCTGGCGCTGCTATTCTGATCGTGCCCAAGTTTGAGATCGTTTCCTTGTTGGAGCTGATACAGAAATATAAGGTTAGCGTCATGCCCATTGTGCCGCCGATTGTGCTGACGATAACCAAGTTCCCGGATCTCGATAAGTACGATCTGTCGTCAATAAAGATGCTCAAGTCCGGCGGTGCGCCGCTGGGGAAGGAGACTGAAGAAATTGTGAAAGCCAAGTTTCCCAATGCTCTGTTTGGTCAGGTATGGATTTCCTCCCATCTTCCCCCCCTCTTCATCTTATTTTGACGTCATCCATCTTTAATAAATCTAAAGACATCTCAAATTTATGTCTTTTTTTTAAGACATCTCAAGTTATTAATCCCCTTCCCTAAAAAAGAATGTGTTTAAAGATTTATTTTGGGTCCCATATATTGGAATTAAAACACGAATCTCTTGTTTATAAATATTGAATCATTTTTAACATAAAACAAATATTAAAAAATATATATATATATTTTAGAAAATGTTTTTAAATCAAATCAAAAACATGTAAATTCTCTCCGAGGATACATTAGATTCAGGGCCATTGCTTTTATTTGGTGGGGTTTTTCTTGGCCTTACTCTAGTGGATCACAATTTCTTGAATCAGCTACCGTGGGGTCCATCTCTACCTCATTATTACCAAAATTTGACAGACTTTTATTTTTCTTTGTCAATTGTGGCGGGTACTTAGTAGTAACAAAAAAAAAAACAAAAGTCAAAGTTAGGTCATGGGTGTCCTAATAAGAAGAAGTACATATGGACAATACTTGATTACGCGTAAAGTCTAAGCTAAGAAATCTGACGTGTTTTGCTCTTTGCCATTTGCTTCTCAATCTCATCTGAGGTTTTTCTTTTCACTATTTCTTTACATTTTTCTTTTCTAAATCTAATTAAAGTCTTTCACTGAAAAGGTAAAAATTGTGAATTAACTGCCTTTTGATGGTGAAGAATTATAAGTTAATGAGGATAACCCCACTAGCTAGCCAATAATAATATAGGCTAGAACTGATAGAGATGGATAGAGTTTAGTTATTGCATTATTCAATGCTTAACGTGGAGATAATGTTTGAATTTATAGTCAATTTAATTATTTAATTATTTTTTTTTTTAATTTTTTTTCTTTTTTTCTTTTGTACTTGTATAAATACAGGGATACGGAATGACAGAGGCCGGTCCAGTTTTGGCCATGTGCTTGGCATTTGCCAAGGAACCATTGGCAGTGAAATCAGGAGCATGTGGCACTGTTGTGAGGAATGCAGAAATGAAGATTGTCGACCCTGATACTGGTGCCTCTTTGCCCCGCAACCAATCAGGAGAGATATGCATTAGAGGAGACCAGATCATGAAAGGTACTCAATTTATTAAATTGACATGATCTTGTAATTCTCACCTTCATTGTCAATAACATATTTTATTAGTATTATTATAAACAAAATTATAACTAGCCTTCTTGTTGTTGATGATCAGGTTACATTAATGATCCGGAAGCCACGGCAGGAACCATAGACAAAGAGGGCTGGTTACATACGGGCGATATTGGTTACATTGACGATGATGACGAGCTCTTCATCGTTGATAGGTTGAAGGAGCTGATCAAATACAAAGGCTTTCAGGTGGCCCCTGCCGAGCTTGAGGCCTTGCTGCTCACCCATCCTAGCATTTCTGATGCCGCCGTCGTCCCGTAAGTTAATTTAATTATTCACATCATAATCACGTTTCAATAAATTTATAAGTATTTTATGTAATTGTTTGTTACTATATATTTTTGTTTGAAAAAGATAAAACAACAGACAAAAATTGTTGTGGGTTCTACACTAAATCAACACTGACATCAATAATGTTGCCATTTTTAGATTGAAGGACGAGTTAGCTGGAGAGGTTCCCGTTGCATTTGTGGTGAGATCAAACGGGTCACAAACCACAGAGGATGAAATTAAGCAGTTTGTTTCTAAACAGGTGACTTTTTTTTTTTTTTAACTCGATGTATTAAATTGATATTTATTATTAAAATATACGAATTTTAATAGAATTAATGGGGCATCTCACATAATTATATAATCTCTTTTGAATCGGTGTAGGTGGTGTTCTACAAAAGAATAAGCCGCGTATTTTTCGTCGATGCGGTTCCCAAGTCACCTTCCGGGAAGATCTTACGCAAGGATTTGAGGGCAAAACTGGCTGCCGGCTTTTGAAAATAAATATCCCACATCGAAGAAGAATGAATGCTATTGCCTATTGGACGTTGCAGCCACGACTTTCCTCAATTATTGTGTATTTTGAAAAAGAAAGCCTGTATAAAGGATTTGACACCTTTTATGTCATGCCAAATTTATATTCTTTCCTTTTTCTTTACCGTGTTTGCAATTGAGACAATGGGGCCAAATCCTACAATCATGGCTTGTTGGAAACTTATATCATCAATTATAAGTTTTTATTTTTATTTATTCATGTTACCCTTCTTTTTTTTCTTTTTTTTTTTTTTTAACATGTCCGCACAAGAGGGGGAGGAGGATTCGAACTAGTGACCTCCACTTCATTAAGTGTGGTCCCAGCCGATTGAGCTACCTCTTGGGGACTTACCTTTTCCTTTTTGATGATAAAAGGAGTTCCTACTATTAAATTGGAGTCAAATTACTTCACAATTACCTACAAATAATGGCTTTATATTTTATGCCTCTTAACTTTTTTAATTTTTTTTTTAATGAATATTATAAATATTCATAATCTCAAAAGATTGGTCAAAAGATCACACAAGAAGGGGTAAGTTGTTCTCTTCGTACAATATCATCTACACTTGGTAAGGCATCTCCCAACCAAGTAGACATAGTGACATGGATAGTAGTCAATTTTACAAGGATATGCGCCGCATTATTAGCGTTCCTCATTACATGCTTGAAACTGGCGTTTTCCAAGGAAATCAGCTCGTTCTGTATACATTCTATGAATTGCCCATAACTGTTAAGACACGACTCTGCTGAAGCAATAGCTACTAGATTGTGGGTCACTCAATTCTTTAATTCACCAGGCATAGTTGTATTTTTACAAATTTATGTGATATAGCAAACATTTTACATCACATAATACGTTAGCCGTTTTGGGTTAATGAAAAGGGTAAGAGTATTAAAAGGGGATGGTTGAATAAGTTTCTCACATTATAACTTTCAAAAATTTGGGGTGCCATTGCAAATAAGGTAATTCATCATAGAGTAAAATGATTTTCCCTTGAAGCTTTTTTATAGTTTTGATGAACCAATCAAGTGAAATCGCATGATTCCTTATTGCTGTGACATCATTATGGAGTAGATTGAATTGATACATTTTAGATAAGGATTCGAGGGGAAAAAAAAGGTATGACGGAAGATTGAGTGCAGATAAAGTATCAAATTGATGATGATGGAATATCAGTTGACTGGTTGGGGAAACTACTTGGTATAACTTTCTAGAAATGAGGGAGATAACATGTAATTATGTCTAATTATGTTTGATTAGCAATACCATATTCACCAAATAAGATAATAATATAGTGTATGTAGTTTCATGATCAGCATTGTTCAATTGAAATAAACAACCTAAATAAAATATATTGCACCCAATATAAAGTTGGGGTCGATGAACCACTTAAATCGGGTAATTCTATAAGTCAATTTTGTGTCACTCTAAAAATGAGGTAGCCTTTAAAATTACTATTTCATCAAAATTAAATAATGATTAATTACAAATCTAATTGTGATTTTAAAAGTCACATCATTCTTGAAGAGACACAAGAGAGACTTATAGCATTACTCAACTTAAAGCACATACAGTAACATAGTCATCTAAGCTACTCTTTTTTTAAAAAAATAAAAATAAAATTTACTGTCACAATCTACGCCTTCCATTTAAAATGAAGGGCAGAATCTCGATCCTTTTTATCTTTGGAAATGGATTATGGAAGATGATAATAATATCAACACCCCTTTGTGACGTGGCATGTAGGAAGCATGTCAAATTGTCAACGACGTTGTAGGTATCGAGAACGACATGTAGGGTCTTCCGCAATGGACCACGCACGCACCACGCACATGCATGGGGGTCAGCCATCTCGGACCCCCCATTAGCCCATCTCGGACCCCCCTTTCAGCGCAACATTGCATCAACATGTCGTATTGGGCTAAAAGCATGTTTGAGATTACGTTTGAGAAATAGAACTTTTAAGTCAAAAAGTGTTTTTGGGCTAAAGTTTCATTTTTAAGTTTTTGCTAAAATTACTTTTTAGTCATTTTTATGTTTTTTGGACCATTAAAAGTGCTTTTAATTTTTTGGGAAAACTTCAGAAAACCCTCCTGAAGTTCCAGCCGATTTGAAAAACTCCTCCTGAATTTCCAAAGCTCTCACTTAGACCCCCTGAACTTTGGTTTTCTCTCACTTTGGACCCCTTTAACATTAAACTACGTCGTTTTGGATGTTTTATACCCATTTTACCCTTCCCCAAAACTATGTCGTTTTGTGTCCTAAAATCACAACACATATACAGCCCAAAACGACGTCGTTTTAAGCATAATTT